>NW_027362579.1:0-112919 GCF_042186555.1 Aquarana catesbeiana
ACACACCTCGCCAGACCCGCCCCCCCGAACAGATAGTCTTCACCGCTCTGCTCAGTATATATAGAGAGAGAGGAGTCTTCACCGCTCTGCTCAGTATATAGAGAGAGGAGTCTTCACCGCTCTGCTCAGTATATATAGAGAGGAGTCTTCACCGCTCTGCTCAGTATATAGACGAGAGGAGTCTTCACCGCTCTGCTCAGTATATATAGAGAGAGGAGTCTTCACCGCTCTGCTCAGTATATAGAGCAGAGAGGAGTCTTCACCGCTCTGCTCAGTATATAGAGAGGAGTCTTCACCGCTCTGCTCAGTATATAGAGAGAGAGGAGTCTTCACCGCTCTGCTCAGTATATAGAGAGAGAGGAGTCTTCACCGCTCTGCTCAGTATATATAGAGAGAGGAGTCTTCACCGCTCTGCTCAGTATATAGAGAGAGAGGAGTCTTCACCGCTCTGCTCAGTATATATAGAGAGAGGAGTCTTCACCGCTCTGCTCAGTATATATAGAGAGAGGAGTCTTCACCGCTCTGCTCAGTATATAGAGAGAGGAGTCTTCACCGCTCTGCTCAAGTATATATAGAGAGAGGAGTCTTCACCGCTCTGCTCAGTATATAGAGAGAGGAGGTCTTCACCGCTCTGCTCAGTATATATAGAGAGAGGAGTCTTCACCGCTCTGCTCAGTATATAGAGAGAGGAGTCTTCACCGCTCTGCTCAGTATATAGAGAGAGGAGTCTTCACCGCTCTGCTCAGTATATATAGAGAGAGGAGTCTTCACCGCTCTGCTCAGTATATATAGAGAGGAGTCTTCACCGCTCTGCTCAGTATATATAGAGAGAGAGGAGTCTTCACCGCTCTGCTCAGTATATAGAGAGGAGTCTTCACCGCTCTGCTCAGTATATATAGAGAGAGGAGTCTTCACCGCTCTGCTCAGTATATAGAGAGAGGAGTCTTCACCGCTCTGCTCAGTATATAGAGAGAGAGGAGTCTTCACCGCTCTGCTCAGTATATATAGAGAGAGAGGAGTCTTCACCGCTCTGCTCAGTATATAGAGAGAGGAGTCTTCACCGCTCTGCTCAGTATATAGAGAGAGGAGTCTTCACCGCTCTGCTCAGTATATAGAGAGAGAGGAGTCTTCACCGCTCTGCTCAGTATATATAGAGAGAGAGGAGTCTTCACCGCTCTGCTCAGTATATAGAGAGAGGAGTCTTCACCGCTCTGCTCAGTATATATAGAGAGAGGAGTCTTCACCGCTCTGCTCAGTATATATAGAGAGAGGAGTCTTCACCGCTCTGCTCAGTATATATAGAGAGGAGTCTTCACCGCTCTGCTCAGTATATATAGAGAGAGGAGTCTTCACCGCTCTGCTCAGTATATATAGAGAGAGAGGAGTCTTCACCGCTCTGCTCAGAGTATATAGAGAGAGGAGTCTTCACCGCTCTGCTCAGTATATATAGAGAGAGGAGTCTTCACCGCTCTGCTCAGTATATAGAGAGAGGAGTCTTCACCGCTCTGCTCAGTATATATAGAGAGAGGAGTCTTCACCGCTCTGCTCAGTATATATAGAGAGGAGTCTTCACCGCTCTGCTCAGTATATATAGAGAGAGAGGAGTCTTCACCGCTCTGCTCAGTATATATAGAGAGAGGAGTCTTCACCGCTCTGCTCAGTATATATAGAGAGAGGAGTCTTCACCGCTCTGCTCAGTATATATAGAGAGAGGAGTCTTCACCGCTCTGCTCAGTATATATAGAGAGGAGTCTTCACCGCTCTGCTCAGTATATATAGAGAGAGGAGTCTTCACCGCTCTGCTCAGTATATATAGAGAGAGGAGTCTTCACCGCTCTGCTCAGTATATATAGAGAGAGAGTCTTCACCGCTCTGCTCAGTATATATAGAGAGAGGAGTCTTCACCGCTCTGCTCAGTATATATAGAGAGAGGAGTCTTCACCGCTCTGCTCAGTATATATAGAGAGAGGAGTCTTCACCGCTCTGCTCAGTATATAGAGAGAGAGGAGTCTTCACCGCTCTGCTCAGTATATAGAGAGAGGAGTCTTCACCGCTCTGCTCAGTATATATAGAGAGAGGAGTCTTCACCGCTCTGCTCAGTATATATAGAGAGAGGAGTCTTCACCGCTCTGCTCAGTATATATAGAGAGAGGAGTCTTCACCGCTCTGCTCAGTATATAGAGAGAGGAGTCTTCACCGCTCTGCTCAGTATATATAGAGAGAGAGGAGTCTTCACCGCTCTGCTCAGTATATAGAGAGAGGAGTCTTCACCGCTCTGCTCAGTATATATAGAGAGAGAGGAGTCTTCACCGCTCTGCTCAGTATATAGAGAGAGGAGTCTTCACCGCTCTGCTCAGTATATAGAGAGAGGAGTCTTCACCGCTCTGCTCAGTATATATAGAGAGAGGAGTCTTCACCGCTCTGCTCAGTATATAGAGAGAGGAGTCTTCACCGCTCTGCTCAGTATATAGAGAGAGGAGTCTTCACCGCTCTGCTCAGTATATATAGAGAGAGGAGTCTTCACCGCTCTGCTCAGTATATAGAGAGAGGAGTCTTCACCGCTCTGCTCAGTAATATAGAGAGAGGAGTCTTCACCGCTCTGCTCAGTATATATAGAGAGAGAGGAGTCTTCACCGCTCTGCTCAGTATATAGAGAGAGGAGTCTTCACCGCTCTGCTCAGTATATATAGAGAGAGGAGTCTTCACCGCTCTGCTCAGTATATAGAGAGAGGAGTCTTCACCGCTCTGCTCAGTATATATAGAGAGAGGAGTCTTCACCGCTCTGCTCAGTATATAGAGAGAGGAGTCTTCACCGCTCTGCTCAGTATATATAGAGAGAGGAGTCTTCACCGCTCTGCTCAGTATATAGAGAGAGAGGAGTCTTCACCGCTCTGCTCAGTATATAGAGAGGAGTCTTCACCGCTCTGCTCAGTATATAGAGAGAGGAGTCTTCACCGCTCTGCTCAGTATATATAGAGAGGAGTCTTCACCGCTCTGCTCAGTATATAGAGAGAGGAGTCTTCACCGCTCTGCTCAGTATATATAGAGAGAGAGGAGTCTTCACCGCTCTGCTCAGTATATAGAGAGAGGAGTCTTCACCGCTCTGCTCAGTATATATAGAGAGAGGAGTCTTCACCACTCTGCTCAGTATATAGAGAGGAGTCTTCACCGCTCTGCTCAGTATATAGAGAGAGGAGTCTTCACCGCTCTGCTCAGTATATATAGAGAGGAGTCTTCACCGCTCTGCTCAGTATATAGAGAGGAGTCTTCACCGCTCTGCTCAGTATATATAGAGAGGAGTCTTCACCGCTCTGCTCAGTATATAGAGAGAGGAGTCTTCACCGCTCTGCTCAGTATATATAGAGAGGAGTCTTCACCGCTCTGCTCAGTATATATAGAGAGAGGAGTCTTCACCGCTCTGCTCAGTATATATAGAGAGAGGAGTCTTCACCGCTCTGCTCAGTATATATAGAGAGAGGAGTCTTCACCGCTCTGCTCAGTATATATAGAGAGAGGAGTCTTCACCGCTCTGCTCAGTATATATAGAGAGAGGAGTCTTCACCGCTCTGCTCAGTATATATAGAGAGAGGAGTCTTCACCGCTCTGCTCAGTATATAGAGAGGAGTCTTCACCGCTCTGCTCAGTATATATAGAGAGAGGAGTCTTCACCGCTCTGCTCAGTATATAGAGAGGAGTCTTCACCGCTCTGCTCAGTATATAGAGAGAGGAGTCTTCACCGCTCTGCTCAGTATATAGAGAGAGGAGTCTTCACCGCTCTGCTCAGTATATAGAGAGAGGAGTCTTCACCGCTCTGCTCAGTATATATAGAGAGAGAGGAGTCTTCACCGCTCTGCTCAGTATATATAGAGAGAGGAGTCTTCACCGCTCTGCTCAGTATATATAGAGAGAGGAGTCTTCACCGCTCTGCTCAGTATATAGAGAGAGGAGTCTTCACCGCTCTGCTCAGTATATATAGAGAGAGGAGTCTTCACCGCTCTGCTCAGTATATAGAGAGAGAGGAGTCTTCACCGCTCTGCTCAGTATATAGAGAGAGGAGTCTTCACCGCTCTGCTCAGTATATATAGAGAGAGGAGTCTTCACCGCTCTGCTCAGTATATAGAGAGAGGAGTCTTCACCGCTCTGCTCAGTATATATAGAGAGAGGAGTCTTCACCGCTCTGCTCAGTATATAGAGAGAGGAGTCTTCACCGCTCTGCTCAGTATATATAGAGAGAGGAGTCTTCACCGCTCTGCTCAGTATATAGAGAGAGAGGAGTCTTCACCGCTCTGCTCAGTATATATAGAGAGAGGAGTCTTCACCGCTCTGCTCAGTATATATAGAGAGAGGAGTCTTCACCGCTCTGCTCAGTATATAGAGAGAGAGTCTTCACCGCTCTGCTCAGTATATAGAGAGAGGAGTCTTCACCGCTCTGCTCAGTATATATAGAGAGAGGAGTCTTCACCGCTCTGCTCAGTATATAGAGAGAGGAGTCTTCACCGCTCTGCTCAGTATATATATAGAGAGAGAGGAGTCTTCACCGCTCTGCTCAGTATATAGAGAGGAGTCTTCACCGCTCTGCTCAGTATATATAGAGAGAGGAGTCTTCACCGCTCTGCTCAGTATATAGAGAGAGGAGTCTTCACCGCTCTGCTCAGTATATATAGAGAGAGGAGTCTTCACCGCTCTGCTCAGTATATATAGAGAGAGGAGTCTTCACCGCTCTGCTCAGTATATATAGAGAGGAGTCTTCACCGCTCTGCTCAGTATATATAGAGAGAGGAGTCTTCACCGCTCTGCTCAGTATATATAGAGAGGAGTCTTCACCGCTCTGCTCAGTATATAGAGAGAGAGGAGTCTTCACCGCTCTGCTCAGTATATAGAGAGAGAGGAGTCTTCACCGCTCTGCTCAGTATATATAGAGAGAGGAGTCTTCACCGCTCTGCTCAGTATATATAGAGAGGAGTCTTCACCGCTCTGCTCAGTATATAGAGAGAGAGGAGTCTTCACCGCTCTGCTCAGTATATATAGAGAGAGAGGAGTCTTCACCGCTCTGCTCAGTATATATAGAGAGAGAGGAGTCTTCACCGCTCTGCTCAGTATATATAGAGAGAGAGGAGTCTTCACCGCTCTGCTCAGTATATATAGAGAGAGAGGAGTCTTCACCGCTCTGCTCAGTATATATAGAGAGAGGAGTCTTCACCGCTCTGCTCAGTATATAGAGAGAGGAGTCTTCACCGCTCTGCTCAGTATATAGAGAGAGAGGAGTCTTCACCGCTCTGCTCAGTATATATAGAGAGGAGTCTTCACCGCTCTGCTCAGTATATAGAGAGGAGTCTTCACCGCTCTGCTCAGTATATAGAGAGAGGAGTCTTCACCGCTCTGCTCAGTATAGATAGAGAGAGAGGAGTCTTCACCGCTCTGCTCAGTATATATAGAGAGAGGAGTCTTCACCGCTCTGCTCAGTATATAGAGAGGAGGTCTTCACCGCTCTGCTCAGTATATAGAGAGAGGAGTCTTCACCGCTCTGCTCAGTATATAGAGAGAGAGGAGTCTTCACCGCTCTGCTCAGTATATATAGAGAGAGGAGTCTTCACCGCTCTGCTCAGTATATATAGAGAGAGGAGTCTTCACCGCTCTGCTCAGTATATAGAGAGAGGAGTCTTCACCGCTCTGCTCAGTATATATAGAGAGAGGAGTCTTCACCGCTCTGCTCAGTATATATAGAGAGAGGAGTCTTCACCGCTCTGCTCAGTATATAGAGAGAGGAGTCTTCACCGCTCTGCTCAGTATATAGAGAGAGGAGTCTTCACCGCTCTGCTCAGTATATATAGAGAGAGGAGTCTTCACCGCTCTGCTCAGTATATAGAGAGAGGAGTCTTCACCGCTCTGCTCAGTATATATAGAGAGGAGTCTTCACCGCTCTGCTCAGTATATAGAGAGAGAGGAGTCTTCACCGCTCTGCTCAGTATATAGAGAGAGAGGAGTCTTCACCGCTCTGCTCAGTATATATAGAGAGAGGAGTCTTCACCGCTCTGCTCAGTATATATAGAGAGAGGAGTCTTCACCGCTCTGCTCAGTATATAGAGAGAGGAGTCTTCACCGCTCTGCTCAGTATATATAGAGAGAGGAGTCTTCACCGCTCTGCTCAGTATATAGAGAGAGAGGAGTCTTCACCGCTCTGCTCAGTATATATAGAGAGAGGAGTCTTCACCGCTCTGCTCAGTATATAGAGAGAGAGGAGTCTTCACCGCTCTGCTCAGTATATAGAGAGAGAGGAGTCTTCACCGCTCTGCTCAGTATATATAGAGAGAGGAGTCTTCACCGCTCTGCTCAGTATATATAGAGAGAGAGGAGTCTTCACCGCTCTGCTCAGTATATATAGAGAGAGGAGTCTTCACCGCTCTGCTCAGTATATAGAGAGAGAGGAGTCTTCACCGCTCTGCTCAGTATATAGAGAGAGAGGAGTCTTCACCGCTCTGCTCAGTATATATAGAGAGAGGAGTCTTCACCGCTCTGCTCAGTATATATAGAGAGAGAGGAGTCTTCACCGCTCTGCTCAGTATATATAGAGAGAGGAGTCTTCACCGCTCTGCTCAGTATATAGAGAGAGGAGTCTTCACCGCTCTGCTCAGTATAATATAGAGAGAGAGGAGTCTTCACCGCTCTGCTCAGTATATATAGAGAGGAGTCTTCACCGCTCTGCTCAGTATATATAGAGAGAGGAGTCTTCACCGCTCTGCTCAGTATATATAGAGAGAGGAGTCTTCACCGCTCTGCTCAGTATATAGAGAGAGGAGTCTTCACCGCTCTGCTCAGTATATATAGAGAGAGAGGAGTCTTCACCGCTCTGCTCAGTATATAGAGAGAGGAGTCTTCACCGCTCTGCTCAGTATATAGAGAGAGGAGTCTTCACCGCTCTGCTCAGTATATATAGAGAGAGAGGAGTCTTCACCGCTCTGCTCAGTATATATAGAGAGGAGTCTTCACCGCTCTGCTCAGTATATATAGAGAGAGGAGTCTTCACCGCTCTGCTCAGTATATATAGAGAGAGGAGTCTTCACCGCTCTGCTCAGTATATATAGAGAGAGGAGTCTTCACCAGCTCTGCTCAGTATATAGAGAGAGAGGAGTCTTCACCGCTCTGCTCAGTATATAGAGAGAGAGGAGTCTTCACCGCTCTGCTCAGTATATATAGAGAGAGGAGTCTTCACCGCTCTGCTCAGTATATAGAGAGAGAGAGGAGTCTTCACCGCTCTGCTCAGTATATATAGAGAGGAGTCTTCACCGCTCTGCTCAGTATATATAGAGAGAGGAGTCTTCACCGCTCTGCTCAGTATATATAGAGAGAGGAGTCTTCACCGCTCTGCTCAGTATATATATAGAGAGAGAGGAGTCTTCACCGCTCTGCTCAGTATATATAGAGAGAGGAGTCTTCACCGCTCTGCTCAGTATATATAGAGAGAGGAGTCTTCACCGCTCTGCTCAGTATATAGAGAGAGAGGAGTCTTCACCGCTCTGCTCAGTATATAGAGAGAGAGGAGTCTTCACCGCTCTGCTCAGTATATATAGAGAGAGGAGTCTTCACCGCTCTGCTCAGTATATATAGAGAGAGGAGTCTTCACCGCTCTGCTCAGTATATATAGAGAGGAGTCTTCACCGCTCTGCTCAGTATATATAGAGAGAGGAGTCTTCACCGCTCTGCTCAGTATATAGAGAGGAGTCTTCACCGCTCTGCTCAGTATATATAGAGAGAGGAGTCTTCACCGCTCTGCTCAGTATATATATAGAGAGAGAGGAGTCTTCACCGCTCTGCTCAGTATATATATAGAGAGAGAGGAGTCTTCACCGCTCTGCTCAGTATATAGAGAGAGGAGTCTTCACCGCTCTGCTCAGTATATAGAGAGAGGAGTCTTCACCGCTCTGCTCAGTATATATAGAGAGGAGTCTTCACCGCTCTGCTCAGTATATAGAGAGAGAGGAGTCTTCACCGCTCTGCTCAGTATATAGAGAGAGGAGTCTTCACCGCTCTGCTCAGTATATATAGAGAGAGGAGTCTTCACCGCTCTGCTCAGTATATATATAGAGAGGAGTCTTCACCGCTCTGCTCAGTATATAGAGAGAGAGGAGTCTTCACCGCTCTGCTCAGTATATATAGAGAGAGGAGTCTTCACCGCTCTGCTCAGTATATAGAGAGGAGTCTTCACCGCTCTGCTCAGTATATAGAGAGAGGAGTCTTCACCGCTCTGCTCAGTATATAGAGAGAGGAGTCTTCACCGCTCTGCTCAGTATATAGAGAGAGGAGTCTTCACCGCTCTGCTCAGTATATAGAGAGAGGAGTCTTCACCGCTCTGCTCAGTATATATAGAGAGAGAGGAGTCTTCACCACTCTGCTCAGTATATAGAGAGAGGAGTCTTCACCGCTCTGCTCAGTATATAGAGAGAGGAGTCTTCACCACTCTGCTCAGTATATAGAGAGAGGAGTCTTCACCGCTCTGCTCAGTATATAGAGAGAGAGGAGTCTTCACCGCTCTGCTCAGTATATAGAGAGGAGTCTTCACCGCTCTGCTCAGTATATAGAGAGAGGAGTCTTCACCGCTCTGCTCAGTATATAGAGAGAGGAGTCTTCACCGCTCTGCTCAGTATATAGAGAGGAGTCTTCACCGCTCTGCTCAGTATATAGAGAGGAGTCTTCACCACTCTGCTCAGTATATAGAGAGAGGAGTCTTCACCGCTCTGCTCAGTATATAGAGAGAGGAGTCTTCACCGCTCTGCTCAGTATATAGAGAGGAGTCTTCACCACTCTGCTCAGTATATAGAGAGAGGAGTCTTCACCGCTCTGCTCAGTATATAGAGAGAGAGGAGTCTTCACCGCTCTGCTCAGTATATATAGAGAGAGGAGTCTTCACCGCTCTGCTCAGTATATAGAGAGAGAGAGGAGTCTTCACCACTCTGCTCAGTATATAGAGAGAGAGGAGTCTTCACCGCTCTGCTCAGTATATATATAGAGAGGAGTCTTCACCGCTCTGCTCAGTATATAGAGAGGAGTCTTCACCGCTCTGCTCAGTATATATAGAGAGAGGAGTCTTCACCGCTCTGCTCAGTATATAGAGAGGAGTCTTCACCGCTCTGCTCAGTATATATAGAGAGAGGAGTCTTCACCGCTCTGCTCAGTATATAGAGAGAGGAGTCTTCACCGCTCTGCTCAGTATATAGAGAGAGGAGTCTTCACCGCTCTGCTCAGTATATAGAGAGAGGAGTCTTCACCGCTCTGCTCAGTATATAGAGAGAGAGGAGTCATCACCGCTCTGCTCAGTATATAGAGAGAGGAGTCTTCACCGCTCTGCTCAGTATATATAGAGAGAGGAGTCTTCACCGCTCTGCTCAGTATATAGAGAGAGAGAGGAGTCTTCACCGCTCTGCTCAGTATATATAGAGAGAGGAGTCTTCACCGCTCTGCTCAGTATATAGAGAGAGAGGAGTCTTCACCGCTCTGCTCAGTATATATATAGAGAGAGGAGTCTTCACCACTCTGCTCAGTATATAGAGAGAGGAGTCTTCACCGCTCTGCTCAGTATATATAGAGAGAGGAGTCTTCACCGCTCTGCTCAGTATATAGAGAGGAGTCTTCACCGCTCTGCTCAGTATATAGAGAGAGGAGTCTTCACCGCTCTGCTCAGTATATAGAGAGAGGAGTCTTCACCGCTCTGCTCAGTATATATAGAGAGGAGTCTTCACCGCTCTGCTCAGTATATATATATAGAGAGGAGTCTTCACCGCTCTGCTCAGTATATAGAGAGAGAGAGGAGTCTTCACCGCTCTGCTCAGTATATATAGAGAGAGGAGTCTTCACCGCTCTGCTCAGTATATAGAGAGAGAGGAGTCTTCACCGCTCTGCTCAGTATATATATAGAGAGAGGAGTCTTCACCACTCTGCTCAGTATATAGAGAGAGGAGTCTTCACCGCTCTGCTCAGTATATATAGAGAGAGGAGTCTTCACCGCTCTGCTCAGTATATAGAGAGGAGTCTTCACCGCTCTGCTCAGTATATAGAGAGAGGAGTCTTCACCGCTCTGCTCAGTATATAGAGAGAGGAGTCTTCACCGCTCTGCTCAGTATATATATATAGAGAGGAGTCTTCACCGCTCTGCTCAGTATATAGAGAGAGGAGTCTTCACCGCTCTGCTCAGTATATATAGAGAGAGGAGTCTTCACCGCTCTGCTCAGTATATATAGAGAGAGGAGTCTTCACCGCTCTGCTCAGTATATATAGAGAGAGAGGAGTCTTCACCACTCTGCTCAGTATATAGAGAGAGGAGTCTTCACCGCTCTGCTCAGTATATATATAGAGAGGAGTCTTCACCGCTCTGCTCAGTATATAGAGAGAGAGGAGTCTTCACCACTCTGCTCAGTATATATAGAGAGAGGAGTCTTCACCGCTCTGCTCAGTATATAGAGAGAGAGAGGAGTCTTCACCGCTCTGCTCAGTATATATAGAGAGGAGTCTTCACCGCTCTGCTCAGTATATAGAGAGGAGTCTTCACCGCTCTGCTCAGTATATAGAGAGAGAGGAGTCTTCACCGCTCTGCTCAGTATATATATATAGAGAGGAGTCTTCACCGCTCTGCTCAGTATATATATATAGAGAGAGGAGTCTTCACCGCTCTGCTCAGTATATAGAGGAGTCTTCACCGCTCTGCTCAGTATATATAGAGAGAGGAGTCTTCACCGCTCTCCTCAGTATATAGAGAGAGGAGTCTTCACCGCTCTGCTCAGTATATAGAGAGAGAGGAGTCTTCACCGCTCTGCTCAGTATATAGAGAGAGAGGAGTCTTCACCGCTCTCCTCAGTATATAGAGAGAGGAGTCTTCACCGCTCTCCTCAGTATATAGAGAGGAGTCTTCACCGCTCTGCTCAGTATATATAGAGAGAGGAGTCTTCACCGCTCTGCTCAGTATATAGAGAGAGAGGAGTCTTCACCGCTCTGCTCAGTATATAGAGAGAGAGGAGTCTTCACCGCTCTGCTCAGTATATATAGAGAGAGGAGTCTTCACCGCTCTGCTCAGTATATAGAGAGAGAGGAGTCTTCACCACTCTGCTCAGTATATATAGAGAGGAGTCTTCACCGCTCTCCTCAGTATATATAGAGAGAGGAGTCTTCACCGCTCTGCTCAGTATATATAGAGAGAGGAGTCTTCACCGCTCTGCTCAGTATATAGAGAGGAGTCTTCACCACTCTGCTCAGTATATAGAGAGGAGTCTTCACCACTCTGCTCAGTATATAGAGAGAGAGGAGTCTTCACCGCTCTGCTCAGTATATAGAGAGAGGAGTCTTCACCGCTCTGCTCAGTATATATAGAGAGAGAGGAGTCTTCACCGCTCTGCTCAGTATATAGAGAGAGGAGTCTTCACCGCTCTGCTCAGTATATATAGAGAGAGAGGAGTCTTCACCGCTCTGCTCAGTATATATATAGAGAGGAGTCTTCACCACTCTGCTCAGTATATATAGAGAGGAGTCTTCACCGCTCTGCTCAGTATATATATAGAGAGGAGTCTTCACCACTCTGCTCAGTATATATAGAGAGGAGTCTTCACCGCTCTGCTCAGTATATAGAGAGAGGAGTCTTCACCACTCTGCTCAGTATATATAGAGAGGAGTCTTCACCGCTCTGCTCAGTATATAGAGAGAGAGGAGTCTTCACCACTCTGCTCAGTATATATAGAGAGAGGAGTCTTCACCACTCTGCTCAGTATATAGAGAGAGGAGTCTTCACCACTCTGCTCAGTATATATAGAGAGAGGAGTCTTCACCACTCTGCTCAGTATATAGAGAGAGGAGTCTTCATCGCTCTGCTCAGTATATATAGAGAGAGAGGAGTCTTCACCGCTCTGCTCAGTATATAGAGAGAGGAGTCTTCACCACTCTGCTCAGTATATATAGAGAGAGGAGTCTTCACCACTCTGCTCAGTATATAGAGAGAGGAGTCTTCACCGCTCTGCTCAGTATATATAGAGAGAGAGGAGTCTTCACCGCTCTGCTCAGTATATATAGAGAGAGAGGAGTCTTCACCGCTCTGCTCAGTATATAGAGAGAGAGGAGTCTTCACCGCTCTGCTCAGTATATATAGAGAGAGGAGTCTTCACCACTCTGCTCAGTATATATAGAGAGAGAGGAGTCTTCACCGCTCTGCTCAGTATATATAGAGAGAGGAGTCTTCACCACTCTGCTCAGTATATATAGAGAGAGGAGTCTTCACCGCTCTGCTCAGTATATAGAGAGAGAGAGGAGTCTTCACCGCTCTGCTCAGTATATATAGAGAGAGGAGTCTTCACCACTCTGCTCAGTATATATAGAGAGAGAGGAGTCTTCACCGCTCTGCTCAGTATATATAGAGAGAGGAGTCTTCACCGCTCTGCTCAGTATATAGAGAGAGAGGAGTCTTCACCACTCTGCTCAGGATCACTTCATTCTTCTCCTCTCCAAATCCTTTTATATTTATAGACAGGAAGGAGAATTGGAGACACAGAACTTTCCTCTCCTTCTCTGACAGCATGTCAGAAGAGAGCCGGTAATCCGTGCAGCCCCACCAGTAAAGCCAATCAGTGCCCACCAGTGAAGCCAATCTGTGCCGACCAGTGAAGCCAATCAGTGCCCACCAGTGAAGTCAATCAGTGCCCACCAGTGAAGCCAATCAATGACCACCAGTAATGCCAATCAGTGCCCATCAGTAATGCCAATCAGTGCCCACCAGTGAAGCCAATCAGTGCCCACCAGTGAAGCCAATCAGTGCCCACCAGTGAAGCCAATCAGTGCCCACCAGTGAAGCCAATCAGTGCCCACCAGTGAAGCCAATCTGTGCCCACCAGTCAAGCCAATCTGTGCCCACCAGTCAAGCCAATCAGTGCCAACCAGTGAAGCCAATCTGTGCCCACCAGTGAAGCCAATCAGTGCCCACCAGTGAAGCCAATCTGTGCCCATAAGTAATGCCAATCTGTGCCCACCAGTGAAGCCAATCTGTGCCCATCAGTGAAGCCAATCAGTGCCCACCAGTGAAGCCAATCAGTGCCCACCAGTGAAGCCAATCTGTGCCCACCAGTGAAGCCAATCTGTGCCCACCAGTGAAGCCAATCTGTGCCCATCAGTGAAGCCAATCAGTGCCCACCAGTGAAGCCAATCTGTGCCCATAAGTAATGCCAATCAGTGCCCACCAGTAAAGCCAATCTGTGCCCATCAGTAATGTCAATCAGTGACCACCATTGAAGCCAATCAGTGCCCACCAGTTGTCTCGGAAGGAACGATGGCAGTGGGAACTAACATTTCCACTGCAGTATCTGGGAGCTCGTCGGGCTCATCTGGTTCTTCTGAGGAAGAGTCTGCCTTGGCCAGAGTAGGACTCGGCAGTGGACGTAGGATCTTCTACGGTGGTATATTCACAGGCCCGATCCGCCCTCATCACCCTTGACGGCATCGGCGGTCTGCCAGCTATCAGCAGCAGTTCTCCGCATTGACAGCACCGGCTCCAAGGGGGCATAAATAGGGCAAACCCGGAACACCGCCGGCAGATGATCCCCATAGCCATGGAGCTTTGAGAAATATACAGGGCGATCTCACCCTTCAGTACAATCCAAATACCCGTGGCAGTGATCGTGGTTCCAGATGAGAAGAAACGGGCGATTTCCCGCGGGTCATATTCAGCCGTCATGGGTTGAGGGACTTCAAATCCTGGAGCTTCTAAGCGCACAATGTTTCCTTTCACACCACGAGGTCTCAGTATGTGAACCCAAGATGGCGACCCAAAGAGTAATGTGTCCTCCTCTGCAGAGCGAGAACTCCTCCCCCTACCGACGGATTGGTTCTCTGGGAACTGTGGTACCCGCCTTCTTCATGCTGCAACAACCCAAATCAATACTGGAGTCCATTTTAGAGTCTGTATTAACCCTCACAGTGCTGGCGGAAGTGTCAAAAGACCAGGCTGATCCTCTCCCCTGAGCAGTGAGACTTGTTGGTTCTTCCCCACATTGGTAGTTCACACAACAAAGCAGACATCCCAACCTGCAAAAACTCATTTCAGGGAGGTGACGCTTCACGCTGGCGCCAACCCCAACGACTGGACACACATAAGGGCACGGGGCACACAGAGAGGCACATCATGGGGCACATAGCAGGGCATGGGGTACACAGAGAGGCATGGGGCACACAGGGGCACTGGGCACACATCAGGACATGGAGCACCCAGCAAGGCATGGGGTACACAATAGGGCACACATCATGGGGCACAGATCAGGGCATGGGGCACATAGGGCACCCAGCGGGGCATGAGGCATACAGGAAGGCACACAGCAGGGCACACAGGGGCACTGGGCACACATCAGGACATGGGGCACACAGCAGGGCACACAGCAGGGCATAAGGCATACAGGAGGGCACACAGCAGGGCACATCATGGAACACACATCAGGACATGGGGCACATGGGCACTGGGCACACATCAGGACATGGGGCACACAGCAGGGCACACATCAGGATATGGGGCACACAGAAGGGCACATCATGGAACACAGATCAGGACATGGGGCACATGGGCACTGGGCACACATCAGGACATGGGGCACACAGCAGGGCACACATCAGGACATGGGGCACACAGAAGGGCACATCATGGAACACACATCAGGACATGGGGCACCCAGGGGCACTGGGCACAGAGCAAGACATGGGGCACACAGCAGGGCAGGGGGCACACATCTGGGCACAGGGAACATCATAGGGCACACAGCAAGACATGGGACACACAGCAGGGCAAACAGCGGGGCATGGGGCACATAATGGGGCACACCACAGGGCATGGGGCACACATCACAGCAAGATCTAAGTAGCTGCTGTTATATTATTTGCAGACTGGCATGGGAAGAGGCTGTCAGTACCCCCGTGGCACGCTTCTCCTCTCTACCGGCCCTCCATCTGGTCCCTGCAATATACAGTTACTGTTAAATCTGGGGAATGTTCCGGTATCTGCAGCTATACTAATGTAAAGATCTTCTCTGCATGTGAGAAGGCAGATGGCTCAAGAAGAACAGGATTGTATCAATGGTGAAGCAGGAGAAGAATCTTTTATATACATGGTGCTGTATATAGAAAAATAATTCTGTGAACTATCGTAACAAATGTATATATATATATAGATAAAAGCTGAGCCAACACATATGATATCACATATAAGCACAGTAAGCCCCTCCAATAACTGTACATAAATGCCTTGTGTTTAAGGAGAATGTGTTCATTGAGCTCTGTGCATTTTACCTCTCGTGGTACGCTCTTCCCCCCGGCCCCTCCCTCCCGTCCACCTTAGAAGCACCTGTAGGAGGGGCCGGGGGGGAGGAGCGTGCCACGAGAGGTCTCAGCGCAGCATGGGGCACCAGCATGGGGTGTGTCTCCAGATCTCCCGCCTCTGTCCCACCCCCTCCCCTGGCCACAGACAGAAGACGGAGCATCTCGAGCGGCCGCTGCGGCCATACTCCATTCGGCCGCTCGGGTTGCTCTGTCTGTGGCTGAGTGACAGTCCCAGCCGGGAGATCGCCTGGCGCCCGTGGGTGTCCGGGAGCCCGCAGTCAAATGCGGGAGACTTGAGAAGTCTGGTAAAGGAGACATGCCACCTTCCCAAATCCTGATCAAATTGATGACGGTTGCTAAGAGCGACGGCTGCAGAGATAACTCCTTGGCCTCAAGTTGAGCGACAAATGTAGCAAGGTCCCAGGCCTCCTTTTATCTAATGAGAACCTCCAGAGCCAGGGATAGCTGACATCCTTCTGTATATGGTGGGTTCTGAGGCATGGTGGATGCAGAGTAGTTAAAGTTATTTGGCGCCAGACACTTCCTGAATGCAAAAGAAAGTTTATTTCTCTTAACAAACTTTTGTGGGGGAGAGAGGGTTAGGGCCAGGACACCCTTAGGTAGTTGCAAGATTAATTGACAGACTCCAAGACTTCAACAGGAGGACAGCCATGCAAGGAAAGGCATCCAGCAAGACACCACATCTGCATGTGTAGGAATGCTGTCTCCTATGGCAACAGTTTTTAACAGTTCCTAACACAAAGCGCAACAGTTCTTTCACTTCCACTACAGTCTCTCCTTGTAGTTCTTCAGCCCACTGAGCTCCTGGTCTCTCACTAGACCCTCTGATTCACTGCCATTAAATCCCTTGAGCTCCTCCAATCTTCATGTTGGTATCTTCCTTAGGGGTCACCCCCACCTCTCTGCTGGGTCCCTAGCTTGGCACTCCAGATACTTCTCAAGCTTCACCCCCGCTGGCCTGCTCAGTACCTGGCTTGACACACAAGGCTGCTCTGCAAGTGTCACCTCCGCTGGTTGGGTCTCTGGCTTGAAACCCATTGAAGTTTCCAGATTCTTCACCGTCCCTGGTTGGTGAGAATGCTGCTCCGGTACTTGCTTCAGTTACTCACTGGGGTCCCTGGTAATAAGGTGGTTGGTCCCTTACTGGCGACAACTTCCCCTCTACCTCCGACTACGACAGGTTCTCCGTCCGGCAGAACCGTCACTTTCGGTTGGACTGCTCTCTTGCTTCTGGATAGGCCCTCAGACAGCCTAGCAGCCAGATGTGCCCGGGATAGGCCCCACCTCCTGCCTAGCAGCCCAGGGCACACAACACACGTCCACCCAGACAGCCGTCCAGGTGGCACAGAACCCGATCACCTGACTCCACCCAAATATATAGGCTCTCCCAGCAGGCCAAAGGATTCAGGAAAACCCCTGCCCATTGGCTAAGATACCCTATATACCCATAACCTGACCTTGGGTTGCCCTTCTCATATCTAGTACCACCAAGTAGTATTTTGTGTGGCTACCATTATTTTCCAGCACTGCCTTAACCCTCTTGGGCATGGAGGTCACCAGAGCTTCACAGGTTGTCACTGGAGTCCTCTTCCCCTCCTCCATGATGACATCACAGAGCTGGTGGATGTTAGAGACCTTGCGCTCCTCCACCTTCTGTTTGAGGATGTCCCACAGATGATCAATAGGGTTTAGGTCTGGAGACATGCTTGGCCAGTCCATCACCTTTACCCTCAGCTTCTTTAGCAAGGCAGTGGTGGTCTTGGAGGTGTGTTTGGGGTGGTTATCATGTTGGAATACTGCCCTGCGGCCCAGTCTCTGAAGGGAGGGGATCATGCTCTGCTTCAGTATGTCACAGTACATGTTGGCATTCATGGTTCCCTCAATGATCTGTAGCTCCCCAGTGCCGGCAGCACTCATGCAGCCCCAGACCATGACACTCCCACCACCATGCAACTGTAGACAAGACACACTTGTCTTTGTCCTCCTCACCTGGTTGCCCCCACACACGCTTGTCACCATCTGAACCAAATAAGTTTATCTTGGTCTCATCAGACCACAGGACATGGTTCCAGTAATCCATGTCCTTAGTCTGCTTGTCTTCAGCAAACTGTTTGCGGACTTTCTTGTACATCATCTTTAGAAGAGGCTTCCTTCTGGGATGATAGCTATTGAGACCAATTTGATGCAGTGTGCGGCGTATGGTCTGAGCACTGACAGGCTGACCCCCCACCCCTACAACCTCTGCAGCAATGCTGGCAGCACTCATACGTCTATTTCCCAAAGACAACCTCTGGATATGACGCTGATCACGTGACCTCAACTTCTTTGGTGGAGCATGGTGAGGCCTGTTCTGAGTGGATTTGTCCTGTTATACCGCTGTATGGTCTTGGCCACCGTGCTGCAGATCAGTTTCAGGGCCTTGGCAATCGTCTTATAGGCTAGACCATCTTTATGTAGAGCAACAATTCTTTTTTTCAGATCCTCAGAGAGTTCTTTGCCATGAGGTGCCATGTTGTACTTCCAGTGACCAGTATGAGAGAGTGAGAGAGATAACACCAAATTTAACACACCTGCTCCCCATTCACACCTGGGACCTTGTAACACTAATGAGTCACATGACACCGGGGAGGGAAAATGGCTAATTGGGCCCAAATTTGGAGATTTTCACTTAGGGGTGTACTGACTTTTGTTGCCAGCGGTTTAGACATTAATGGCTGTGTGTTGAGTTATTTTGAGGGGACAGTAAATTTACACTGTTATACAAGCTGTACACTCACTACTTTACATTGTAGACAAGTGTCATTTCTTCAGTGTTGTCACATGAAAAGATAGAAGAAAAGATTTACACAAATGTCACTGAGGGGTGTACTTACTTCTGTCAGCACCTCCTTCCTCCTGCTGGTGACCCCTCTAGTGATATAAAGATCTATATAGAGGAATCAGGACCTCCTTCCTCCTGCTGGTGACCCCTCTAGTGATATAAAGATCTATATAGAGGAATCAGGACCTCCTTCCTCCTGCTGGTGACCCCTCTAGTGATATAAAGATCTATATAGAGGGTTCAGGACCTCCTTCCTCCCGCTGGTGACCCCTCTAGTGATATAAAGGGTTATACTTTATAATATATTAGGAGATATGCCCCGCGCTCTCTTCTTCCTGGACCTTGCCGAGTGCCTACCATACGGTGATCAAGTGATTCCAACCCGGCCCCGGAGGGCCTGTCTCTGCCTTCTGTTCGTCAGACATCTATGCGGCACCAACCCAGCAGATCGACGCTACAGTCGTCTGCACTCTGTAGCTGTGGGTCATCGCTGGTCGCTTCACTGAAGGACGTCTCTTCCCGAGTCGCTGTCTGCAATGCGTTTAGCTGGTCCGGTCGTTGGTGAGAGGGCAATTGCCCATCTTTTGCAATCGTTCCCTGTTCCTTTATTCAAACACTGTGTATAGCAGTGGTTCTCAACTCCAGTCCTCAGGACCCACCAACAGGCCAGATTTACCTTGGAGAGATGCAGACTAGAATACTGCAATCACCAAGCAGCAAATGACATCACCTGTGATGTATTTCAGTTATCTTGCAAACCTGGCCTGTTGGTGGGCCCTGAGAACAGGAGTTGAGAACCACTGGCGTATAGACACCTTTACCTAAAACCACTTCAAGGAGTACCATTAGCCTGTTTAAGCCATCTGGCTTGCTATCACATCACTGTGCCTTATTGGATACAATCTAATGAGCTCCAACTGCCGGTGAAGACTATCAGGCCTGCATCTTGGACATTACTGTTCTTACCATTTAAAGGGCCTTATTCTACCCCTATTCTGTCTGATCTCTCATTAGGATGAAAAGGTTGAATAGGCCGACCTGGGGTTCCCCTTTAGTGTGTGACTACCTGCCTTAGATAGCCAAGCCTTTACTGTCCTTACAGGTCATGGTCCAGGTGGTCCTTCATAGGACATAAATGTATATTATGCTCTTGTGCTGTTGAACTTGTTCCTAAGCTGTCTTGTCGGGAAATTTATTCTCCAGAGTCTGGGCTGTTATCAAGAACTCGGTTGACCAATTACCCTCCTTTGTATATAAATACCACACTGCTTACTCCAGTAAAAGCTGAGATAGTATAAACATATTTGACTTGTGTGACGTGTTATTTAAAGGTGCTGTGAAAGATGTCTGAACCCAGAGTGTCAGGTGGGTTGGAATGTTCACAGGATTATGGCGATGCAGATGAACAGGTAGATCCAAGCAGTCCTCAAGGGGGCCGTGCTACATACAGAGCCCCAAATACCCCTCCATGATATCTTACAATATGCTATAATTTTACTCTGGAGATTTAAAGATATAGACACCCAAATATCACCTATTGGCTAAAAAGTGACATTTTCACATTACTTCAGATTGGGTCAGAAACAAAATCTCCCATTGGAGCAATAAGTTTACAATGCAAATGTGTCATACGCACCCCCTCTATGATATCTTTCAATATGGTATGATTTTACTGTGGAAATTTAAAGAGACAGAGCCCAAAATATCAACTTATTGTTTAGAAAAGCAACACTTTTCAAACGTTATAAATACATAAAAAACTAAATCTCCCATTGGACAACATATTTACATATACCCCCTTTGTGCACAAGTCTAATGGCCCCCTAAACAGGAAGTGGATTGTTCAGGGATGATGAGGCTGAACTTATTCTATCTGTAGAACTGGCTGATTTTCTGCTATGACATTTTTTCAGCTTGGAGTCGGGTGTCCGGGTTTCAGGCCGCCTAAAACCCGGACACCCGACTCAGCCCGGGCTGGGCGGCAACCTTTAACCACTTGCTTACTGGGCACCTTTACCCCCCTTCCTGCCCAGACCAATGTTCAGCTTTCAGCGCTGTCCCACTTTGAATGACAATTACGCGGTCATACAACACTGTACACAAACTACATTGTTATCATTTTCTTCCCACAAATAGAGCTTTCTTTTGCTGGTATTTCATCACCTCTGGGGGTTTTTTATTTTTTTCTTAAAAAAATTTAAAAAGAACGATTTAAAAAAAAAAAAAAATCATTGATGTACACTGATGGGCACCGATAGGCTGCATTGGTGGGCACTGATGGGTGGCACTGAAGGGCACTAATAGGTGGCACTGATAGCTGGCACTGATAGCTGGCACTGATAGGTGGCAGTGATGGGCACTGATCGGCACTGGTAGGTGACACTAATAGGCAGCACTGCTACATGGCACTGATGAGGCACTGATTGGCACCACTGGTGGGCATTGATAGGTGGCACTGATTGCTGGCACTTTATGTACTGGTGGGCACTGATTCGTGGCACTGTGGGCACTGGCAGGCGGTTCTGGTGGGCACAGATGAGGCAGCTTCACCTCTTCCTCTTCAGGACCGATGTCCCTTCAACAGAAGCCGGGGATCGGCTGTCAGCGTGAGAAGAAAAAGAAAACGATTACCAATCTTCTGTTTACATCACGTGATCAGCTGTCATTGGCTGACAGCTGATCACGTGGTAAACCCCTTACTTTGATCTGTGATCACCTGAGTCTCATTGACTCACAGCGCGCTCCCTGCAAGGGGCACGTGAGGAGCGTGCAAAGGGGATGGACATCTATTGACGGCCTCCTGGCAAAGTATAATGGCTACAGCGTGGATTTGAAAGGGTTAATAACCAGACACACTGACGTGTAACCGGCCCGCACTGACAGTCATTGTTGAACCACAAGCACGAGCTAGCGCCGAAAAAAAAAAGGCCTGGTTTTGCGCATGCACAGTTCCGTCAAGATGGCGGTGGCCGAGAAGGTGCACCGGCGCCACCGGGCTGCAGAGACTCCAGTGCATGCGCGCTGCAGGTGGTGACGTCAGCACGGTGAGGACTTTAAACAGCTGTAAAGCTGTTATCCATTGAGTTGTATTGTGGGCTTAGGCAACATCTTCCCCAGGATTGAAGCTCTCTGTCAGAGGTAGGTGCTGAGGCTCCTGACCCTCTGTGCTGCATACTGGTTCCCATGCTTTGTCTTTCAGTCTGCCTTGCTGAGCAATACCCTGCTATGGACATTTCACCGCCCCCCCGGTGGCCAGCCCTCTCACAGCAGGTAGGAATGGTGTATTTAACCCTTTTTCTCCTGGGATGGCCTGGGTGCCGACCTCAAAGTTTGTTTTCATTCTTTTATTTTCCTCCTTCCCTCTCTCTCTTGACAGCCCTTCTAGGTGTGAAGGCCAACACACGGCAAGCGAAGATGGAGACCTTCCAAAGTCGCAACACCGGCACTCCGCTTTTAGATCTGGTCGCCATAGGTTGTCATCCAGATCTAGGCATCACAGGAGAGATTCCGGATCCTCATCCAGGCACCGCTCTCACCGCTCTCACCGCTACACCAGCCACCCTAAAGGGAAATCCTGCTGGGGGTGCCGGTCCCAGGTCCCGGAAGGCAGATCCCTCTGCGAACCGGTTAAGGAATCCCTTAAAGAAATGAGAATCAGCCACACCCGTATCCCTTCCACCAGGTTAGCAGACTCCCTTGAGAGAGACGTCCATAACACACTGGAACCCTCCCAGCCCAGCTGGCCATCCGTCGGAACCTCAGATAGCGAGTGGAAGGTGGACGATCCTGGCGCGGGCTTTGACTTTGCCCTGGTGCCACCCTTGGTAAGGGCGATCAAGGAAGCATTAAAGTGGGAGGAGCCGGTGGAGTCCCCATCTAAACAGAGGTAATATTTCAAGCATCTCAAAAAAGAGCGCCTAAATTTTCAATTTCTAGAAGAACTTGGAGAGATTGTTATGGACGAATGGGGCAAGGTTAAGAAGAACTCCTTGCTAACGAAGGTGGCCAAGTTATATCCATTCAAGAGTGAGGAAGTAAAACACTTGGAATCAATACCTTTGGTAGACGCAGCCTTGATGCAGTTGGTAAATCACGTAACTCTTCCACTAGAGGATATGCTGTCCTTTACAGATGGCCTTCAGAGAAGGATCAACACTGACCTCAACCGGATTTATGTGACAGCGGGAATGGCCTGCAAACCAGCCCTGGCGCTGGTAGCTATGTCCAAAGCAACGAAGGTCTGCATGAATAATGCACATAAGGCCTTGAGAAGCGTCTCGGAAGAAGCGGCCAAAAGTTCGGGCGTTCAAGAGCTGAGGCTGGCGTTGGCTTTTCTGGGGGAGGCCTTGATCGACATTATCAGCCTAGTAGCACGTGTCATGCTTTCCCCTGTCACTGGAAAGCACGCCTTGTGGTTTCGGCCGTGGTTAGCCAACCCCGCCTCTAAGCAGGCATGGTGTAAGATTCCCTTTGAGGGTTCCTCGCTCTTCTACAACAAGACGGACAGCACCATAACCCATGCCATGGGGGGGAAAGTTGGGGTTTCTGCACCAAGACCAGCACTTGCTAAGCCAGAAGAGGACACAACCTAGGAGACAAGGCTTGGAAAACATGCCAGTGACACACGTCTCTACAGACCTGGCCGTGATTTCAGAAAGAATTGGAGGAGAAAACAGTCTTCATTTCAGAAGTCTTCAAAATAGCGGGACCTCAGGCCACCAAGTCTTTTTGAGATTGGGCCCGCTCAGGCAGGCCAGGTGGGAACACACCTGCTCCACTCCTGGCATGTCTGGGCAGCCTCAGTCCAGCACTTTTAGACCATCAGGACGATCTGGTTCTTGAGAGGGGGAGGCTGGAGGCCCTAGGCTGCCAGGATGGGGTCATTTGTACACTGATGAGCACTAGAAGAGCAAGCATGAACAGGGTCTTCGAGAGAATATGGTCAAGATTTATGGAATACATGGCCACCACTACCGGCTGATGCAGCAACCTGGCAATCCAGGATATTATGAGTTTTCTACAATCCGGCCTTGACCTGCCCCTGTCAGTCAGTTCCCTCCGGGTACAGGTGTCTGCAATCTCAGCCTTCATCGGGATGTCCTGGGCTAGACACCCTCTTGACTGCCAGTTTTAGAGCAGAAGGGGAAAAAGAGAAAGGAAAACTTCCAGGGGCTTTTGTGCAGCTTACAAGAAATATTATACTTGTTGAATGTAAAAAATATACAGTTGTGCTTAAAAGTTTGCATACCCTGGCAGAAATTGTGAAATTTTGGCATTAATATTGAAAATATGACTGATCATGACAAAAAAATGTCTGTAAGAGTCCCGGGCTTACTACACATGCACCAATGGCGCGTTGCCGCAAGAGGAAATCCGTGCCAAATGAGCATGCTCCAAAGACGCCTTAGTGCGCTAACCCACACCTGTGAAAAAGACTTGATGGAAAAAGGCAGGAATATGCCCAGGAGGAGCACAGGAAGTGACATCAACCTGATGGAAAAAGGCGGGAAAATGCCCAGGAGGAGCACAGGAAGTGACATCAACCTGATTTAAAAATGCGGGAAAAAAGCCCAGGAGGAGCACAGGAAGAGCACAGGAAGTGACATCAACCTGATGTAAAAAGGCGGGAAAATCCCCAGGAGGCGCACAGGAAATGACCTCAAACTTCCCTCTATAAGTTCAGCCCAGACACTGCCAAATTGCTGGATTATCTTCAGTCCCCCTTGTTCCTGTGCTAGTATGTGATCTGTCTGAACCTGTTGTGACCTGGAAACCTATTTGACTACTCTTGATTGCTGCTTGCCATTGACCTCAGATTTGTACCTTGAGCATTCTACTTCTTTGCCCCTTTTGTACTCAGCTGCCAGAATGGAAGTACCGACCCCCGGCTTGGATCTCGACCATTCTTCTTCTGATTAACCCTTTTATACTTCGTTGCCCAACTGGACTTGACCTCGGCTCGGATCTTGGACTAAGGCTTGCACGGTGCTCTGCACCCCTGGCACCCGTGCCACTTGGTGTCCACCAAGTCTCTGTCTCCATCTCCAGAGGCTTCAAGGACCCGAGGTGCAGGGGAGGCCTCCCCACTACTTCGGTCTCACATCAGGTACGTGGCTCTCAATACAGAATAATCCAGCCATGTCTGAGACTGAGGGGAGCGCTTCCGCCTTCGAGGCCCTGTGCCAACAAGTGGCCTCTGTGTCTCAGGCCCTGATGTCCATACTAGAGGGGTACTTTTAACTGGAAGGTCAGCTGACTGCAATGGCCAATCCCTCAGTTCTGAGCCCTGCTGAACCACCTGTTATTGCTATGGAGCAGCCCATCTCTACTCCAGCTCCTGAACCACAGGTTCCTATGCCGGAACGCTTTTCAGGGGTTCGCCACAAGTTACGAGCTTTCAGGAACGCCTGTCAGCTATACTTTACCTTACAGCCTAGGACCTTCTCTGCAGAGGATACAAAGGTCGGGTTCGTAGTAGCCTTACTTACAGAAGAACCTCAAGCATGGGCTCATCAGCTATTGGAAAGGGAGAGTCCTATACTGCACTCACTGTCTTCTTTCTTCGATGCCAGCAATCCTCTATGATGACCCACAATGAACCACCACGGCTTAAACAGTGTTGACCTCTCTACAACAGGGGAAACACCCTGTTGAGGACTACGTAACGTAATTCCGCAAGTGGGCTGCAGACACTGCATGGAATGACGCTGCCCTGAGCCATCAGTTTCGCTTGGGCTTGTCCGAGCCCCTCAAAGACAAATTAGCAAGAGTGGGGCTCCCTGATACATCGGATCCTACAATTCAGTTGGCTATCAAGCTTGATCGCAGACTCAGAGAACGTCGCAGGGAACAATCTGGTATGGCCCGTCCCACATGGATGCTCCCACGAGTACCCATGGCTCCAAACCTAAGAACCCCTGAGACCCACGCATCAACCCCAATTCATGACGCAGAACCGATGCAACTCGGCTTAGTTGGTGCACCCCTCACAACCGAATAGCGACAACGCCATCGCCTGAACAATCTATGCCTGTATTGTGGTGGAGGGGGTCACTTTCTTCAGAGATTTCGCATTAGGCCAAGCAAGTGGATCGAACCCCCATCGGTTTCACCGTACGTTGTTAATTCCTCACATCTCACTCTTTGCCTCTCTTTGTAGATACCAGGAAGGATAATCCAAGTAGCAGCCATTATTGACTCTGGGGCTTGCAGCTGCTTTATTGACATCCACTTCTCCAAAAAGTATGGAATCCCACTATGCAAGAAGCCCAAGCCATTTACCGTTCATTTGGCAGATGGCTCCACACCAAAATCGGGTCCCATAACCCATGAGACCACCCTCATATTGGCCACCACCAAAGCAGACCATCGGGAATATCTTCGGCTGGACGTGATTTCTTCGCCCATTTTTCCGGTCATTTTGGGGTTACCATGGCTTCGACAGCACCAGCCACAGATTGATTGGTCCACTGAACTTGTGTCTTTCGGCTCACCCTATTGCTTACACCACTGTTTTCCACAACAAGCCTGTTTGACGGTTCAACCCCTTTCCACAGATGACAACACTCTTCTCCCCCCAGGTTTACAGAGACTTCCTGGACGTCTTCGACAAGAAGGGGGCTGAATCCCTATTGCCTCACCGGCCGTGTGATTGCCCCATTGAGCTTCTTTCTGGTTCTGCAATACCATTTGGGAGGATCTTCCCACTCTCTAAGCCTGAATTAGAAGTATTCCAAAAACACATTGATGACAGTCTTAGGAAAGGGTTCATTTGGCCCTCTACCTCTCCTGCTGGTGCTGGACTCTTCTTTGTGGAAAACAAGGACCATTCTTTAAGACCATGTATCGACTACAGAGAATTAAACAGTATCACAATTAAGAATCGATACCCATTGCCTCTAGTCCCTGAGCTCGTTCAGAGGTTCCGCACTGCCAAAGTCTTCTCAAAATTGGACCTACGGGGGCCTACAATTTAATACGGAAAAGAGAGGGCGATGAATGGAAAATGGCCTTTCGTACTAGGTTTGGCCATTTTGAGTATTTGGTCATGCCATTTGGGCTGTGTAACGCCCCAGCAACTTTCCAACACTTGGTGAACGACATCTTTCAGGATTTTCTTGACCTCTTTATGATAGTGTACTTAGATGACATCCTTGTTTTTCACCTTCCCTCGAGGCACATCACATCCACATGCGAAAAGTCCTTTTTCGCCTCCGAGCCCATAAACTCTACGCCAAGCTTGAAAAATGTGAGTTTGAGAAAGATACCATACAATTCCTTGGCCTCATTATTTTGACTTATGGCATCTCCATGGACCCCCAGCAGGTAACTGCAGTTCTTGAATGGCCAGTACCCTCAGACCATAAGAGCGTCCAGAGGTTCGTGGGATTTGCCAATTTTTATAGAAGATTCATCAAAGGCTTCTCCTCAATAATTTCACCTATCACACAACTCACCAAGCAAAACAGCCGTTTTCTGTGGTCCCCCTCAGCACGGCTTTCACCAAACTCAAGAAGCAATTCACCTCTGCCCCGGACCTTCGTCATCATGACCCAGCCCTGCCTTATGTGTTGGAGGTCGATGCTTCAGAGATAGCGGTTGGGGCAGTCCTTTCTCAGCGCCATGAAACCACAGCCATGTTGCATCCTGTTGCCTTCTTTTCCAGGAAGTTGTCCCCAACTTGAGGACCGCCTTACAAAAATGGCTCATTTTATTCCTATGATTGGCACTCCTTCCGCCCCAGGAACAGCTCAGGCTTTTATCAAGGAGATCATAAACCTCCATGGGGTACCCAGCAATATTGTATTGGATCGTGGGGTACAATTCACCTCTAAATTCTGGAAGGAGCTCTGTCTTGCTCTAGACATCGAGAACCACTACTCTTTGGCCTACCACCCTCAGACCAATGGACAAATGAAATGCACAAACCAAACTCTTGAACAGTACCTTCGTTGTTTCTCCACCTTTGTCCAAGACAATTGGGCGTCCCTACTTCCTTGAGCAGAATTTGCATGCAACAACGCAATACATTCTACCATTAAGCAAGCACCGTTCTACACCAACCTGGGGTACCACCCTTCTTTTTACCCTGTTCTACCTGCTTCCGCTTTGGTCCCGGCTGTCTGGAACAGAGTGGAATTTCTACACTACAACTTAGAGCTCCTAAAGGATTCCATGGCCAAGGCACAGCTGGATTACAAGACCATCTATGATCGAAGGCGGCGGGGGGACCTGGATCTTCAATCGGGAGACAAGGTTTGGCTGTATACCAAGCATTTGAAGTTGGCCTGTCCCTCCAAGAAATTGGGCCCTAAGTTCATTGGGCCCTTCCCTCTCCTGTCCCAATTCAACCCTGTTGTCTACAAACTCAAACTGAATGTTGGACATTGTATAGCGCTACACTTGTTCTCTGCTTTCCCCATTTATACTTTGTTGGTCGTGTTAGCTGCTTTCGTTTCCTTCCCTCTTTGGGTAGCGCAGAATTATTTTGTATACAAACTCAAACTGCCCTCAACTTACCAGATCCACCCTGTCTTCCATGCCTCCCTCCTGAAGCCCGTGGCCCTGAACCCCTTTGGGGAACGTGGGGTCCGTCCTCCGCCTGCCTCTATGATTGAAGGGATTGAGGCGTACGAGGTGGAGGCCATCCTGGAGTGCCGTAGAAGGGGCCACGGACATCAATTTCTGGTACAGAGGAGGGGTTACGGCCCTGAAGAGAATTCCTGGGAACCCAAGTCGCATATCCACGCTCCAGATCTTCTCCGGCAGTTCTTTCAGTGAGCTTCTTCCTGGACGGGCGTCTGGAGACCACCCCTTCGGGGGGGCTCTGTAAGAGACCAGGGCTTACTACACATGCACCAATGACGCATTAACACAAGAGGAAATCCGTGCCAACTGAGCATGCGCCAAAGATGCCTTAGTGCGCTAACCTGCACCTGTGCGAAAGACTTGATGGAAAAAGGCAGGAAAATGCACAGGACGTGCACAGAAAGTGACTTCTACCTGATGGAAAAAGGCTGGAAAATGCCCAGGAGGTGCACAGGAAGTGACCTCAAACTTCCCCATATAAGCCCAGCCAAGACACTGCCAAATTGCTGGATTATCTTGTCCCCCTTTATTCCTGTGCTAGTGTGTGATCTGTCTGAACTTGCTGTGACCTGGAAACCTATTTGACTACTCTTAAATGCTACTTGCCATTGACCTCGGATTTGTACCTTGACCATTCTTTGCCATTCTTTGCCCTTTTGTACTCAGCTGCCAGATTGGAAATGACCCCGACTGGGATCTCGACAATTCTTCTTCTGATTAACCCTTTTATACTTTGTTGCCCAACTGGACTTGACCTCGGCTGGGATCTCGGACTAAGGCTTGCACGGTGCTCTGCACCCCTGGCACCCGTGCCACTCAGTGTCCACCAAGTCTCTGTCTCCATCTCCAGAGGCTTCAAGCACCCGAGGTGCAAGGGAGGCCTCCCCACTACTTCGGTCTCACATCAGGTATGTGGCTCTCATGGCAATGTCTTTTATTTAAGGATAGCAATCACATGAAGCCATTTATTATCACATATTTTTTTTGGATCCTTTTTAAATCATAATGATAACGGAAATCACCCAACTGGCCCTGATAAAAAGTTTACATACCTTGGAAGGTTTGGCCTTGGTACAGAGACAGAATGTGGCACACACAGGTTAAAATTGCAATTAAAGGTTAATTTCCCATTTGTGGCTATTTAAATCACAATTAGTGTCTGTGTATAAATAGTCAATGAGTTTGTTAGCTCTAACATGGATGCCCTAAGCAGGCTAGACACTGAGCCATGAGGAGGTAGAAAAGAACAGTCAAAAGACCTGCGTAACAAGGTAATGAAACTTTACAAAGATGGAAAAGGATATAAAAAGATACCCAAAGCCTTGAATATGCCAGGATGCTGGTTTTTATAAATAAAAAACCTCATTGTTAGACCTACACCATATGGAAGCATTTTTTCTTTACATACCATCCGGATGAGAGTTACCCTGCTGTCCAGTCGTTTTTTTTTTACATCCAAGATCCAGTCTCTGTGCTCCTTCCATTGGAGGTTCATTAGGTGGTCATCCATAACATCCCTGGATTCATCTTCCGAGGTTCTGGACCCTTTGGAGTTTCGTGTATTTGCCGATTCCAGCACCTAGCCTGTATGACTTTTTGTCATTGACATTTAAGTCCACCTGTTCCGGTAAGAGTATATATACCTCTCCCCTTTGTTGAAGATGTACCACCTTTTGATGTTCCCATACCGGACAGTGCCAGCTTATTCCACCTCTGATTCATCATTATTTGGTGCTTTATGCACAATAGATTTTTTCAATAGATTTCCTCATTTATTGGACTTTTTTATATAATCTTTTTCACATGCTACTTGTACAATTGACTTTTGCACTGCTTCACTCATATAACAATATTTGTGTTCACTTGTTAGCGCTACAATATTCACCATTGGGACCTTAAAGGAAGGGTCGCCCCTGCCATCAATGCACAATCCAGTTCCCTAGTCAGACATTGGGGGGCTGGAAATGTTACATTGGGTATCACAGCACATTAAGTGCCGGTTCACACAGGGGCGGCACGACTTGCAGGTCGCCTCACCGAGGTGACCTGCACATGACTTCAGCTGCGACTTGCAAAACGACTTCTGTATAGAAGTCAATGCAAGTCGCCTGAAGTCGCCCCAAAAATACTACAGGAACTTTTTTCTAAGTTGGAGCGACTTGCGCCGCTCCTATTAGAACGGTTCCATAGTACAGGGCGGGAGGCGACTTGTCAGGCGGCTAGGTCGCCTGACAAGTTGCCCCTGTGTGAACCGACACTAAAGAGGGCTATTATGGGGTGCAGGAGAGTTTACCGGGCCCTAGCTGGACATAAAGGACCGCCTCGGGGGCCCTATACACATCCAGGAAAATTACCAGCTGGATAGAAATTGAATTCTGGTTGCTGGGCAGTAATGTGATCGGGAATGTTAATCAAATAATTACACTGTAAGCACTTCTAATACGCACAGATCTTTATAGAAGCTTAATACAACAGCCAGATGGAAATTCCACAATTCAAAGACATTGACATACACATAGCAATTTGGGATAAAAAGGTAAGAAAAGATTTATGACTGATCACAGTCTTAAATGATGCAACAGACTAAAGAGATGGATGGAACATCCATGAGCATTCTCAGCCTTGTTTGAATATAAGATATGGCAATCACATGCGGCTTGGCTCAGACACATGTGCAATGCCTGTGCACTGAACTGTTGATCGCACACAGGCGCATATTGTTTGTAATTACATTCATGTTGCACGTTGTGGTGTTACGATAATGGTGCACCTCACAAATCCAGATGTTTGATGGTGTTGCATTTTGTGAGGTCATGGTGGTCTTCTTTCTTCTCATTGTCCTTCATTATCTAGAGACTTTATTATACAGGATGGGTGAAGTTTATATACAATATTCACACATAGACTATCCTGTATGAATAGATGAGGTTTTCTGGGTTTGGGGGCTGTGAAGGCCATCAGTGCAGCAGGAGGTTCCACCTGTCCCTGAAACAATGGACCATCTCACTTTCAAAAGAAAAATAACCTTTTTGGATTACAATTTTCTACAAAACCACTGAGATGATACTGAAGACTACAATTGTGGCCTCCATCGTCTCCAACTAAAAACAAATTTGCCATCATTACCAGCTCCTGCCATCATTACCAGCTCCTGCCATCATTACCAGCTTCTGCCACCATTACTAACTCCTGCCACCATTACCAGCTCCTGCCACCTTTACCAGCTTCTGCCACCATTACTATCTCCTGCCACCATTATCAGCTCCTGCCACCTTTACCAGCTTCTGCCACCATTACTATCTCCTGCCACCATTATCAGCTCCTGCCACCATTACCAGCTCCTGCCACCATTACCAGCTCCTGCCACCATTATCAGCTCCTGCCACCATTATCAGCTCCTGCCACCATTACCAGCTCCTGCCACCATTACCAGCTCCTGCCACCATTAACAGCTTCTGCCACCATTAACAGCTCCTGTCACCTTTTACCAGCTCCTGCCACCATTACCAGCTCCTGCCACCATTAACAGCTTCTGCCACCATTAACAGCTTCTGCCACCATTACTATAACCTGCCACCATTACTAGCTCCTGCCACCTTTACCAGCTCCTGCCACCATTACCAGCTCCTACCACCATTACCAGCTCCTGCCACCATTAACAGCTTCTGTCACCATTAACAGCTTCTGCCACCATTACTATCTCCTGCCACCATTATCAGCTCCTGCCACCTTTACCAGCTCCTGCCACCATTACTATCTCCTGCCACCCTTACTATCTCCTGCCACCATTATCAGCTCCTGCCACCTTTACCAGCTTCTGCCACAATTACTATCTCCTGCCACCATTACCAGCTCCTGCCACCATTACCAGCTCCTGCCATCATTACTGTCTCCTGCCACCATTACCAGCTTCTGCCACCATTACTATCTCCTGCCACCATTACCAGCTCCTGCCATCATTACTGTCGCCTGCCACCATTACCAGCTTCTGCCACCATTACTATCTCCTGCCATCATTATCAGCTTCTGCCACCATTACTATCTCCTGCCACCATTACCAGCTCCTGCCACCATTATCAGCTCCTGCCACCATTACTGTCTCCTGCCACCATTATCAGCTCCTGCCACCATTACCAGCTTCTGCCACCATTATTATCTCCTGCCACCATTACCAGCTAATGCCACCATTATTATCTCCTGCCACCATTATTATCTCCTGCCACCATTATTATCTCCTGCCATCAGTACCAGCTTCTGCCACCATTACCAGCTTCTAGAAAAGAAAAACCCCCTTTGTTGGTAATTTGTAGGCAACAACCACATGTAAATAGATTAGAAAATATATTTATTGTGTATGCATAAAATGGTTCGATCATTTATATCTCCCGGAGTATACAAACAAGTGGAATATGGACTTGAATGTCCAAATTAAACCAGAGGAATGGGAAAAAGCGTTTATTCTTACACATAGTATGTCGTTAGCAACTAAGGCACATGAAACAAATTTTAAGCTTCTCTCTCGGTGGTATAAATGTCCTGTTGCTTCACCGGATATATCCAAATGTTTCAGACCTGTGTTGGCGTTTGTCATTCTGCCAAAGGCTCACTATTACATATTTGGTGGGAATCTCCTTCTGTACATAATTTTTGGGATATGATACTCCAGCTTCATACTCGTGCAACTGGGGTAACTATTCCCAACATGCCACAAATTACTTTATTATCTATCCTACCCGGCTCGTACAAAAGCATTACAAAAGGCCTTTTGAGACACTGGTTGACAGCTGTAAGGGCAGTAATACCGCGCCACTGGTGGTCGGCGCATGCTCCATCGTTGGTTGAGTGGGTTTCAGAGATGGACAATATTGAGAGGATGGAGACTCTTCTGTCACAGGAGTTGGACACTTATGAATAATGTCGTCAAATTTGGCTCCCTTGGAAGGTTCTAAGGGAATCCCTTGAACTACGGAATCTGTAAATGGTTTGGAGACAGGATATGAAAATGGTGCAGAGTCGGATTGAGTGAGGCGATTTTGGTTTGAGTAGCTATTTCGGGTAGTTTTATTTATTGTGAGTATTATTGTTTCTTCCCCCTTTTCTTTTTTTTTGTTTTTTTGTTGTGTGTGCGATATATCTAACATTACTGTGGGAGTTGAAGAAAGGGAATAGGAAACCATATATTTTATTTTTGGATGAAGGAGGATAGGGCAGGGATATTCCTATTGATCTTGGGCGGTGGTGGCGGACCTTGGTACCCCGGATATTTGGGGCAGCACCTCCCTAGATGTTCAACTACTCCGTAGAGTGCGGGGGTGGTGGGGGTGTGTGGCCGGGACGTCTGGGGTTCCAGGCCCGCCATCATGGGTCTGGAGTATCAACATGGGTTCTCTTTCCTTGTTTGTCTTATTCTATTTTTTCTCTTGTATCAGAGAGCCCTGCAGTATGTTGGTATATGTTTATGTTTTATATATTATTATTATGCGGTATGTTTTTTATTGGTACCTATTGGATGAGATCAATGCTTGTGTTTTTTTTTTTTTTCTCTTCCCTTTTGTTGTTTTTTTTTTTTTTTTTTGTTATGTAAATTTAAATTTTCTTTTCAATAAAATTAGAATTGAGACAAAATGGTTCGATCATAAAATGATCATTTGTTTAAAAAGACATATCAAAACATATTGCAAAATTGAAAAAGAAACACGAAAAAAGACAAAAAACACACAACAGGTTACATGGTTTGCATGACATAAAAAAAGTTACAGTCCGGTTCAAAGTCTCCGATACCCGGCGCGTTTCTGGTTCAAGCACCTTCATCAGGGATATTTGGTAAGAGTATATACAGTCATAATTTTGTCTTTCTAAAAAATAGAAAAAAACATATCATAGCAAAAGTATATGGATATTAACAACCGTGGGAGACAAGTGGACAACAGTTACTGTAAGCGACACGTACCATGCAGAATGTTCCATCATACAACGTGAATAAAACATTGAAGCAGTATTACTGATTGGTCGCTCTTCCTTTTCTCTTTGTTTTTGATGTTAAGACACCTGAGATTGTGATCCTTCTGTCTTCTTTTCTCCCTGCGCTCTCTCTTCTGTTTTCCATTTTTTGGACTCTGGGGGGGCGCCTAAGACAGGAGAAAAGACACTATGATCTTATCTTTGATGTTTTTTGACATCCTTTTTTCTTGGTATTGGTAGCTCTTTCTCTCTGCCTACATATACTCTTTCAGATATGAGATCGATATATATATGTCTTTCACAAACATCATATATTATAACGTCAGTTTTTCCCTCATGTCCTCTGAACGTTCTGTGCTTCACCTTTTCCTGATGTTCCCTCATTGCAACTCTATTGTTTTTCACTAGATGGCGCTCAAGCCTGTGGGGTTGTCAGGGCTGCTCCCCAAGGGCACTGGCCCCTTCTATATGGGATATACATTGCTTTTGCCATTTTCTAACCTGTGATCACATGGATTTTTTTACACAGACCAATTTTGTTTTTGTCCGTTTTTTTATTTGATTTCCTGGTATTTACTATCATTCTTTTCCTCTTTCCCCGGGAGTCACGATCACTGATTGACCTCTTGACAGAGGGGTTGCGCTGTGCGTTCCATTGCCTCCTGGGTGGTGGCGCCCTTCGCGCATGTGCCATCGTGTCAAGTGGGCATGTGCGGGTGTGCTATTCACTGCACAGGCGCGGGCGTCTGGCGCCATCATTCAAATAGACCCCTGTTCTGTGTAGTCCAATGAGCACTGCAGAGCGGGGTGAAGATTGGACGGAGGTTCCCCTTACATCTGGTGAGTCCCATCTGTGTCCCTTTTTCTTGAAATCCACCTATATTGGTAGAACACTGACTATTGGTCACCTTGGTAGCTACTTACAGTGGGGAGGGAAAGTATTCAGACCCCCTTAAATGTTTCACTCTTTGTTATATTGCAGCCATTTGCTAAAATCATTTAAGTTCATTTTTTTACTCATTAATGTACACACAGCACCCCATATTGTACACACAGCACCCCATATTGTACACACAGCACCCCATATTGTACACACAGCCCCCCATATTGTACACACAGCCCCCCATATTGTACACACAGCCCCCCATATTGTACACACAGCACCCCATATTGTACACACAGAACCTCATATTGTACACACAGCCCCCCATATTGTACACACAGCGCCCCATATTGTACACACAGCACCTCATATTGTACACACAGCCCCCCATATTGTACACACAGCACCCCATATTGTACACACAGCCCCCCATATTGTACACACAGCCCCCCATATTGTACACACAGCACCTCATATTGTACACACAGCACCTCATATTGTACACACAGCCCCCCATATTGTACACACAGCCCCCCATATTGTACACACAGCACCTCATATTGTACACACAGCACCCCATATTGTACACACAGCCCCCCATATTGTACACACAGCACCCCATATTGTACACACAGCACCCCATATTGTACACACAGCCCCCCATATTGTACACACAACACCCCATATTGTACACACAGCACCTCATATTGTACACACAGCACCCCATATTGTACACACAACACCCCATATTGTACACACAGCACCCCATATTGTACACACAGCACCTCATATTGTACACACAGCACCCCATATTGTACACACATCACCCCCATATTGTACACACAGCCCCCCATATTGTACACACAGCACCCCATATTGTACACACATCACCCCCATATTGTACACACAGCCCCCCATATTGTACACACATCACCCCATATTGTACACACAGCACCTCATATTGTACACACAGCACCCCATATTGTACACACAGCACCCCATATTGTACACACAGCACCCCATATTGTACACACAACACCCCATATTGTACACACAGCACCCCATATTGTACACACAGCACCCCATATTGTACACACAACACCCCATATTGTACACACAGCACCCCATATTGTACACAGCACCTCATATTGTACACACAGCCCCCCATATTGTACACACAGCCCCTCATATTGTACACACAGCACCTCATATTGTACACACAGCCCCCCATATTGTACACACAGCCCCCCATATTGTACACACAGCACCCCATATTGTACACACAGCACCCCATATTGTACACACAGCACCCCATATTGTACACAGCACCTCATATTGTACACACAGCCCCCCATATTGTACACACAGCCCCTCATATTGTACACACAGCACCCCATATTGTACACAGCACCTCATATTGTACACACAGCCCCCCATATTGTACACACAGCCCCTCATATTGTACACACAGCACCTCATATTGTACACACAGCCCCCCATATTGTACACACAGCCCCTCATATTGTACACACATCACCCCATATTGTACACACAGCACCCCATATTGTACACACAGCCCCCCATATTGTACACACAGCACCCCATATTGTACACACAGCACCCCATATTGTACACACAGCACCTCATATTGTACACACAGCACCTCATATTGTACACACAGCACCCCATATTGTACACACATCACCCCCATATTGTACACACAGCCCCCCATATTGTACACACATCACCCCATATTGTACACACAGCACCTCATATTGTACACACAGCCCCCCCATATTGTACACACAGCACCCCATATTGTACACACAGCACCCCATATTGTACACACAGCACCCCATATTGTACACACATCACCCCATATTGTACACACAGCTCCCCATATTGTACACAGCACCTCATATTGTACACACAGCCCCCCATATTGTACACACAGCCCCTCATATTGTACACACAGCACCCCATATTGTACACAGCACCTCATATTGTACACACAGCCCCCCATATTGTACACACAGCACCCCATATTGTACACACAGCACCCCATATTGTACACACAGCACCCCATATTGTACACACAGCACCCCATATTGTACACACAGCTCCCCATATTGTACACACAGCCCCCCATATTGTACACACAGCCCCTCATATTGTACACACAGCCCCTCATATTGTACACACAGCACCCCATATTGTACACACAGCCCCTCATATTGTACACACAGCCCCTCATATTGTACACACAGCACCTCATATTGTACACACAGCCCCTCATATTGTACACACAGCACCCCATATTGTACACAGCACCTCATATTGTACACACAGCCCCCCATATTGTACACACAGCACCTCATATTGTACACACAGCTCCTCATATTGTACACACAGCACCCCATATTATACACACAGCACTCCATATTGTACACACAGCCCCTCATATTGTACACACAGCACCCCATATTGTACACAGCCCCCCATATTGTACACACAGCCCCCCATATTGTACACACAGCACCTCATATTGTACACACAGCTCCTCATATTGTACACACAGCACCCCATATTGTACACACAGCCCCCATATTGTACACAGCACCTCATATTGTACACACAGCCCCCCATATTGTACACACAGCCCCCCATATTGTACACACAGCCCCTCATATTGTACACACAGCTCCTCATATTGTACACACAGCACTCCATATTGTACACACAGCCCCCATATTGTACACACAGCACCCCATATTGTACACACAGCACCCCATATTGTACACACAGCCCCCATATTGTACACACAGCACCCCATATTGTACACACAGCACCCCATATTGTACACACAGCACCTCATATTGTACACACAGCACCCCATATTGTACACACAGCCCCCCATATTGTACACACAGCCCCCCATATTGTACACACAGCACCTCATATTGTACACACAGCACCTCATATTGTACACACAGCCCCCCATATTGTACACACAGCCCCCCATATTGTACACACAGCACCTCATATTGTACACACAGCACCCCATATTGTACACACAGCACCCCATATTGTACACACAGCACCTCATATTGTACACACAGCACCTCATATTGTACACACAGCCCCCCCATATTGTACACACAGCACCTCATATTGTACACACAGCACCCCATATTGTACACACAGCACCCCATATTGTACACACATCACCCCATATTGTACACACAGCACCTCATATTGTACACACATCACTCCATATTGTACACACATCACCCCATATTGTACACACAGCACCCCATATTGTACACACAGCACCCCATATTGTACACACAGCACCTCATATTGTACACACAGCACCCCATATTGTACACACAGCACTCCATATTGTACACACATCACCCCATATTGTACACACAGCTCCCCATATTGTACACACAGCACCTCATATTATACACACAGCACCCCATATTGTACACACATCACCCCATATTATACACACAGCACCCCATATTGTACACACAGCACCTCATATTATACACACAGCACCCCATATTGTACACACAGCACCTCATATTATACACACAGCACCCCATATTGTACACACAGCACCTCATATTATACACACAGCACCCCATATTGTACACACAGCACCCCATATTGTACACACAGCACCTCATATTGTACACACAGCACCCCATATTGTACACACAGCACCCCATATTGTACACACAGCCCCCCATATTGTACACACAGCCCCCATATTGTACACACAGCACCCCATATTGTACACACATCACCTCATATTGTACACACAGCCCCCCATATTGTACACACAGCACCCCATATTGTACACACAGCACCCCATATTGTACACACAGCACCCCATATTGTACACACAGCGCCCCATATTGTACACACATCACCCCATATTATACACACAGCACCCCATATTGTACACACAGCCCCCATATTATACACACAGCACCCCATATTGTACACACAGCACCTCATATTGTACACACAGCCCCCCATATTGTACACACAGCACTCCATATTGTACACACAGCACCCCATATTGTACACACAGCACCCCATATTGTACACACAGCACCCCATATTGTACACACAGCACCTCATATTATACACACAGCACCCCATATTGTACACACATCACCCCATATTATACACACAGCACCCCATATTGTACACACAGCACCCCATATTGTACACACATCACCCCATATTATACACACAGCACCCCATATTGTACACACAGCACCCCATATTGTACACACAGCACCCCATATTGTACACACATCACCCCATATTGTACACACAGCACCCCATATTGTACACACAGCACCCCATATTGTACACACAGCCCCCCATATTATACACACAGCACCCCATATTGTACACACAGCACCCCATATTGTACACAGCACCTCATATTGTACACACAGCCCCCATATTGTACACACAGCACCTCATATTGTACACACAGCACCCCATATTGTACACACAGCCCCCCATATTGTACACACAGCCCCCCATATTGTACACACAGCCCCCCATATTGTACACACAGCACCTCATATTGTACACAGCACCCCATATTGTACACAGCACCCCATATTGTACACACGGCACCCCATATTGTACACACAGCACCTCATATTGTACACACAGCACCCCATATTGTACACACAGCCCCCCATATTGTACACACAGCCCCCCATATTGTACACACAGCACCTCATATTGTACACACATCACCCCATATTGTACACACAGCACCCCATATTGTACACACAGCACCCCATATTGTACACACAGCACCTCATATTGTACACACAGCCCCCCATATTGTACACACAGCACCTCATATTGTACACAGCACCTCATATTGTACACACAGCACCTCATATTGTACACACAGCACCTCATATTGTACACAGCACCCCATATTGTACATACATCACCCCATATTGTACACACAGCACCCCATATTGTACATACATTACCCCATATTGTACACACAGCACCTCATATTGTACACACAGCCCCCCATATTGTACACACAGCCCCCCATATTGTACACACAGCCCCCCATATTGTACATACATCACCTCATATTGTACACACAGCACCCCATATTGTACACACAGCACCCCATATTGTACATACATCACCCCATATTGTACACAGCACCCCATATTGTACACACAGCCCCCCATATTGTACACACAGCCCCCCATATTGTACACACAGCACCCCATATTGTACACACAGCACTCCATAATGTACACACAGCCCCCCATATTATACACACGGCCCCCCATATTGTACACACAGCACCCCATATTGTACACACAGCCCCCCATATTGTACACAGCACCCCATATTGTACACACAGCCCCCCATATTGTACACACAGCACCTCATATTGTATACACAGCACCCCATATTGTACACACAGCCCCCCATATTGTACACACAGCCCCCCATATTGTACACACAGCACCTCATATTGTACACACAGCACCCCATATTGTACACACAGCCCCCCATATTGTACACAGCACCCCATATTGTACACACAGCCCCCCATATTGTACACACAGCACCTCATATTGTATACACAGCACCCCATATTGTGCACACAGCCCCCCATATTGTACACACAGCACTCCATATTGTACACACAGCACCCCATATTGTACACACAGCACCCCATATTGTACACACAGCCCCCCATATTGTACACACAGCACCTCATATTGTACACAGCACCCCATATTGTACACACAGCACCTCATATTGTACACACAGCACCTCATATTGTACACACAGCACCCCATATTGTACATACAGCCCCCCATAGTGTATACACCTCACCCCATATTGTACACAGCACCCCATATTATACACACAGCTCCCCATATTGTACACACAGCACCCCATATTGTACACACAGCCCCCCATATTGTACACACAGCACCCCATATTGTACACACAACACCCCATATTGTACACACAGCACCTCATATTGTACACACAACACCCCATATTGTACACACAGCCCCCCCATATTGTACACACAGCCCCCATATTGTACACACAGCACCCCATATTGTACACACAACACCCCATATTGTACACACAACACCCCATATTGTACACACAGCACCCCATATTGTACACACAACACCCCATATTGTACACACATCACCCCATATTGTACACACAGCACCCCATATTGTACACACAGCCCCCCATATTGTACACACAGCACCTCATATTGTACACACATCACCCCATATTGTACACACAGCACCCCATATTGTACACACAGCACCCCATATTGTACACACAGCACCCCATATTGTATACACAGCCCCCCATATTGTACACACAGCTCCCCATATTGTACACACATCACCCCATATTGTACACACAGCCACCCATATTGTACACACAGCACCCCATATTGTACACACAGCCCCCCATATTGTACACACAGCACCTCATATTATACACACAGCACCCCATATTGTACACACAGCCCCCCATATTGTACACACAACACCCCATATTGTACACACAGCACCTCATATTGTACACAGAGCACCCCATATTGTACACACAGCACCCCATATTGTACACACATCACCCCATATTGTACACACAGGACCCCATATTGTACACACAGCACCCCATATTGTACACACAGCACCCCATATTGTACACACATCACCCCATATTGTACACACAGGACCCCATATTGTACACACAGCCCCCATATTATACACACAGCCCCCCATATTGTACACACAGCACCTCATATTGTACACACAGCCCCCCATATTGTACACACAGCACTCCATATTGTACACACAGCCCCCCATATTGTACACACAGCACTCCATATTGTACACACAGCCCCCCATATTGTACACACAGCACCCCATATTGTACACACAGCCCCCCATATTGTACACACAGCACCCCATATTGTACACACAGCACCTCATATTGTACACACAGCCCCCCATATTGTACACACAGCCCCCATATTGTACACACAGCACCCCATATTGTACACACATCACCCCATATTATACACACAGCCCCCCATATTGTACACACAGCCCCCATATTGTACACACAGCACCCCATATTGTACACACAGCACCTCATATTGTATACACAGCCCCCCCCCCCATATTGTACACAGAACACCCCATATTGTACACACAGCACCCCATATTGTACACACAGCACCCCATATTGTACACACAGCTCCCCATATTGTACACACAGCACCCCATATTGTACACACAGCTCCCCATATTGTACACACAGCTCCCCATATTGTACACACAGCACCCCATATTGTACACACAGCCCCCCATATTGTACACACAGCCCCCCATATTGTACACACAGCTCCCCATATTGTACACACAGCTCCCCATATTGTACACACAGCACCCCATATTGTACACACAGCCCCTCTTATTGTACACACAGCACCCCATATTGTACACACAGCCCCTCTTATTGTACACACAGCACCCCATATTGTACACACAGCACCTCATATTGTACACACAGCACCTCATATTGTACACACAGCACCCCATATTGTACACACAGCCCCCCATATTGTACACACAGCACCTCATATTGTACACACAGCACCTCATATTGTACACACAGCCCCCCATATTGTACACACAGCACCTTATATTATACACACAGCACCCCATATTGTACACACAGCCCCCCATATTGTACACACAGCACCTCATATTGTACACACAGCACCCCATATTGTACACACAGCCCCCCATATTGTACACACAGCACCTCATATTGTACACACAGCACCTCATATTGTACACACAGCCCCCCATATTGTACACACAGCACCCCATATTGTACACACAGCACTCCATATTGTACACACAGCACCCCATATTGTACACACAGCACCCCATATTGTACACACAGCACCTCATATTGTACACACAGCCCCCCATATTATACACACAGCCCCCCATATTGTACACACAGCACCCCATATTGTACACAGCACCCCATATTGTACACACAGCACCCCATATTGTACACACAGCACCCCATATTGTACACACAGCCCCTCATATTGTACACACAGCCCCCCATATTGTACACACAGCACTCCATATTGTACACACAGCACCCCATATTGTACACACAGCCCCCATATTGTACACACAGCCCCCCATATTGTACACACAGCACCTCATATTGTGCACACAGCCCCCCATATTGTACACACAGCACCTCATATTGTACACACAGCCCCCCATATTGTACACACGGCACCCCATTTTGTACACACGGCACCCCATATTGTACACACAGCACCCCATATTGTACACACAGCACCCCATATTGTACACACAGCCCCCATATTGTACACACAGCCCCCCATATTGTACACACAGCACCTCATATTGTATACACAGCCCCCCCATATTGTACACACAGCACCCCATATTGTACACACAGCACCCCATATTGTACACACAGCCCCCCATATTGTACACACAGCACCTCATATTGTACACACAGCCCCCATATTGTACACACAGCACCCCATATTGTACACACAGCACCTCATATTGTACACACAGCCCCCCATATTGTACACACGGCACCCCATTTTGTACACACGGCACCCCATATTGTACACACAGCACCCCATATTGTACACACAGCACCCCATATTATACACACAGCCCCCCATATTGTACACACAGCACCCCATATTGTACACACAGCCCCCCATATTGTACACACAGCACCCCATATTGTACACAGCACCCCATATTGTACACACGGCACCCCATATTGTACACAGCACCCCATATTGTACACACAGCACCTCATATTGTACACACAGCCCCCCATATTGTACACACAGCCCCCCATATTGTACACACAGCACCTCATATTGTACACACATCACCCCATATTGTACACACAGCCCCCCATATTGTACACACAGCACCCCATATTGTACACACAGCACCCCATATTGTACACACAGCACCCCATATTGTACACACAGCACCTCATATTGTACACACAGCCCCCCATATTGTACACACAGCACCTCATATTGTACACAGCACCCCATATTGTACACACAGCACCTCATATTGTACACACAGCACCTCATATTGTACACACAGCACCTCATATTGTACACAGCACCTCATATTGTACACAGCACCCCATATTGTACACACAGCACCCCATATTGTACACACAGCACCCCATATTGTACATACATTACCCCATATTGTACACACAGCACCTCATATTGTACACACAGCCCCCCATATTGTACACACAGCCCCCCATATTGTACACACAGCACCCCATATTGTACATACATCACCCCATATTGTACACACAGCACCCCATATTGTACACACAGCACCCCATATTGTACATACATCACCCCATATTGTACACAGCACCCCATATTGTACACACAGCCCCCCATATTGTACACACAGCCCCCCATATTGTACACACAGCACCCCATATTGTACACACAGCACTCCATAATGTACACACAGCCCCCCATATTATACACACGGCCCCCCATATTGTACACACAGCCCCCCATATTGTACACAGCACCCCATATTGTACACACAGCCCCCCATATTGTACACACAGCACCTCATATTGTATACACAGCACCCCATATTGTACACACAGCCCCCCATATTGTACACACAGCACTCCATATTGTACACACAGCACCCCATATTGTACACACAGCACCCCATATTGTACACACAGCCCCCCATATTGTACACACAGCACCTCATATTGTACACAGCACCCCATATTGTACACACAGCACCTCATATTGTACACACAGCACCTCATATTGTACACACAGCACCCCATATTGTACATACATTACCCCATATTGTACACACAGCACCTCATATTGTACACACAGCCCCCCATATTGTACACACAGCCCCCCATATTGTACACACAGCACCCCATATTGTACATACATCACCCCATATTGTACACACAGCACCCCATATTGTACACACAGCACCCCATATTGTACATACATCACCCCATATTGTACACACAGCACCTCATATTGTACACACAGCCCCCCATATTGTACACACAGCACCCCATATTGTACACACAGCACCCCATATTGTACACACAGCCCCCCATATTGTACACACAGCACCCCATATTATACACACATCACCCCATATTGTACACACATCACCCCATATTGTACATACATCACCCCATATTGTACATACATCACCCCATATTGTACACACAGCACCCCATATTGTACACACAACACCCCATATTGTACACACATCACCCCATATTGTACATAAATCACCCCATATTGTACACACAGCACCTCATATTGTACACTCAACACCCCATATTGTACACACATCACCCCATATTGTACATAAATCACCCCATATTGTACACACAGCATCCCATATTGTACACACAGCCCCCCATATTGTACACACAGCTCCCCATATTGTACACACAGCACCCCCATATTGTACACACAGCCCCCCATATTGTATACACCTCACCCCATATTGTACACACAGCACCCCATATTGTACACACAGCACCCCATATTGTACACACAGCACCTCATATTGTACACACAGCACCCCATATTGTACACAGCACCCCATATTATACACACAGCACCCCATATTGTACACACAGCACCTCATATTGTACACACAGCCCCCCATATTGTACACACAGCACCCCATATTGTACACACAGCCCCCCATATTGTACACACAGCACCCCATATTGTACACACATCACCTCATATTGTACACACATCACCCCTTATTGTACACACAGCACCCCATATTATACACACAGCACCCCATATTATACACACAGCACCCCATATTGTACACACAGCACCTCATATTGTACACACAGCCCCCCATATTGTACACACAGCACCCCATATTGTACACACAGCACCCCATATTGTACACACATCACCTCATATTGTACACACATCACCCCTTATTGTACACACAGCACCCCATATTATACACACAGCACCCCATATTGTACACACAGCACCTCATATTGTACACACAGCACCTCATATTGTACACACAGCCCCCCATATTGTACACACAGCCCCCCATATTGTACACACATCACCTCATATTGTACACACATCACCCCATATTGTACACACAGCCCCCCCATATTGTACACACAGCCCCCCCATATTGTACACACAGCACCCCATATTGTACACACATCACCCCTTATTGTACACACATCACCCCATATTGTACACACAGCACCCCATATTGTACACACAACACCCCATATTGTACACACATCACCCCATATTGTACACACAGCACCCCATATTGTACACACAGCACCCCATATTGTACACACATCACCCCATATTGTACACACAGCACCCCATATTGTACACACATCACCTCATATTGTACACACAGCACCCATATTGTACACACAGCCCCCCATATTGTACACACAGCACCTCATATTGTACACACATCACCCCATATTGTACACACAGCCCCCCATATTGTACTCACAGCCCCCCATATTGTACACACAGCACCCCATATTGTACACACATCACCCCTTATTGTACACACATCACCCCATATTGTACACACAGCCCCCATATTGTACACACAACACCCCATATTGTACACACATCACCCCATATTGTACACACAGCATCCCATATTGTACACACAGCACCTCATATTGTACACAGCACCCCATATTGTACACACATCACCCCATATTGTACACACAGCACCTCATATTGTACACACAGCCCCCCATATTGTACACACAGCACCCCATATTGTACACACAGCACCCCATATTGTACACACAGCACCCCATATTGTACACAGCCCCTCATATTGTACACACAGCACCTCATATTGTACACAGAGCACCTCATATTGTACACAGAGCACCCCATATTGTACACACAGCACCCCATATTATACACACAGCCCCCCATATTGTACACACAGCTCCCCATATTGTACACACAGCACCCCATATTGTACACACAGCACCCCATATTGTACACACAGCACCCCATATTGTACACACAGCCCCCCATATTGTACACACAGCTCCCCATATTGTACACACAGCTCCCCATATTGTACACACAGCCCCCCATATTGTACACACAGCCCCCCATATTGTACACACAGCTCCCCATATTGTACACACAGCCCCCCATATTGTACACACAGCACCCCATATTGTACACACAGCACCCCATATTGTACACACAGCCCCCCATATTGTACACACAGCACCTCATATTGTACACACAGCACCCCATATTGTACACACAGCACCTCATATTGTACACACAGCACCCCATATTGTACACACAGCCCCCCATATTGTACACACAGCACTCCATATTGTACACACAGCACCCCATATTGTACACACAGCCCCCCATATTGTACACACAGCACCTCATATTGTACACAGCACCCCATATTGTACACACATCACCCCATATTATACACACAGCACCCCATATTGTACACACAGCACCCCATATTGTACACAGAGCACCCCATATTGTACACACAGCACCCCATATTGTACACACAGCACCCCATATTGTACACAGCCCCTCATATTGTACACACAGCACCTCATATTGTACACAGAGCACCTCATATTGTACACAGAGCACCCCATATTGTACACACAGCACCCCATATTATACACACAGCCCCCCATATTGTACACACAGCCCCCCATATTGTACACACAGCTCCCCATATTGTACACACAGCACCCCATATTGTACACACAGCACCCCATATTGTACACACAGCACCCCATATTGTACACACAGCTCCCCATATTGTACACACAGCTCCCCATATTGTACACACAGCCCCCCATATTGTACACACAGCTCCCCATATTGTACACACAGCACCCCATATTGTACACACAGCACCCCATATTGTACACACAGCTCCCCATATTGTACACACAGCTCCCCATATTGTACACACAGCCCCCCATATTGTACACACAGCACCCCATATTGTACACACAGCACCCCATATTGTACACACAGCCCCCCATATTGTACACACAGCCCCCCATATTGACAGAAAAACACAGAATTGTTGACATTTTTGTAGATTTATTACATATAGAAAAACTGAAATATCACATGGTCCTAAGTATTCAGACCCTTTGCTGTGACACTCATATATATAACTCAGGTTCTGTCCATTTCTTCTGATCATCCTTGAGATGGTTCTACACCTTCATTTGAGTCCAGCTGTGTTTGATTATACTGATTGAACTTGATTAGGAAAGCCACACACCTGTCTATATAAGACCTTACAGCTCACAGTGCATGTCAGAGCAAATGAGAATCATGAGGTCAAAGGAACTGCCTGAAGAGCTCAGAGACAGAATTGTGGCAAGGCACAGAGCTCAGAGACAGAATTGTGGCAAGGCACAGAGCTCAGAGACAGAATTGTGGCAAGGCACAGAGCTCAGAGACAGAATTGTGGCAAGGCACAGAGCTCAGAGACAGAATTGTGGCAAGGCACAGAGCTCAGAGACAGAATTGTGGCAAGGCACAGAGCTCAGAGACAGAATTGTGGCAAGGCACAGAGCTCAGAGACAGAATTGTGGCAAGGCACAGAGCTCAGAGACAGAATTGTGGCAAGGCTCAGATCTGGCCAAGGTTACAAAAACATTTCTGCTCCACTTAAAGTGGATGTAAACCCAATGTCATCCTTTCTAAACTACTGCCATAGGGGTTACCTATAAGGATAGACATGCCTCCTGCATGTATCAGACACGCCTCCTGCATGTATCAGACACACCTCCTGCATGTATCTTTACCTGTCACGTCTCCCCTCTGTCTGTTATGAGAGCCGAAAAACTGCATATTCTGTGGGCGGGTCTGTTGTCTGGAGCTCGGTGGGCGGAGTCGTGATGTCAGTAGACTCTCCGCCCACCTCTACACTCTCCTGTGTATTTCTAACACTGAACTTCTGCTATGATCTCTAACAATCAGTGAAAAGACAGGAAAGTAACCACATGACTTCAGCATGTCCAATCATGGTGAGGTGTGGAACAGCCAATCCTTGCAGAGCTGCTGAAGAAAGGAGTGGGGGAGGGAATTAAAAAATACTGCCAGTGTTATAGGCTAATGCACGAGATGTAAATCACCTGTCACTCACAGCAAGGGGGAGGATCCACCTGTCACTCACAGCAAGGGGGAGGATCCACCTGTCACTCACAGCAAGGGGGAGGATCCACATGTCACTCACAGCAAGGGGGAGGATCCACTTGTCACAGCAAGGGGGAGGATCCACCTGTCACTCACAGCAAGGGGGAGGATCCACATGTCACTCACAGCAAGGGGGAGGATCCACTTGTCACAGCAAGGGGGAGGATCCACATGTCACTCACAGCAAGGGGGAGGATCCACTTGTCACAGCAAGGGGGAGGATCCACCTGTCACTCACAGCAAGGGGGAGGATCCACCTGTCACTCACAGCAAGGGGGAGGAGCTGACAAAGTTTTTCTCACTGAACAATAAAAGAGGATTGCTCAGAGCTGGATTAACTCTGTGTGGGAAGACTGGGCTCATATGATAGGAAATCTTATACTCTAGTCTACAGTATGATATCAAAAAAAAAAAAAATTCAGGTTTACATCCACTTTAAGGTTCCTAAGAGCACAGTGGCCTCCATAATCCTTAAATGGAAGACTTTGGGACGAGCAGAACCCTTCCTAGAGCTGGCCGTCCGGCCAAACTGAGCTATCAGGGGAGAAGAGCCTTGGTGAGAGGTAAAGAAGAACCCAAAGATCACTGTGGCTGAGCTCCAGAGATGGGAGATGGGAGAAAGTTGTAGAAAGTCAACCATCACTGCAGCCCTCCACCAGTGAAGCATGGTGGTGGCAGCATCATGCTGTGGGGGTGTTTTTTCAGCTGCAGGGACAGGACGACTGGTTGCAATCGAAGGAAAGATGAATGCAGCCAAATACAGGGATATCCTGGATGAAAACCTTCTCCAGAGTGCTCAGGACCTCAGACTGGGCCGAAGGTTTACCTCCCAACAAGACAATGACCCTAAGCACACAACTAAAATAACAAAGGAGTGACTTCCATCCCCACTGTATGTTTCTTTTTATAATGATCCCTCTAGGAGGTCCAATGTTAAATGACTTAGAGGGTGCTATACCTGGATAAGAAGCCATATTGAGGCTTCGGATAACGTCAACCCCTATATCTACAGACCTTGGTAAATACCTCTACCCGTTTTTCTTTTTTCTATGAAACACCTTACACCATGTTGGATTTAAATGACATGGATGTATATTTATATTCCTTTTTTGCATATCATATATCTTTGTTCATGTTTTTTTCATGACTATCTTCCACCTATGGCTCATTTTTCCCCTTTCTGTTTTTTGTTTTCGGTTTTTGGTTTTTGTTTCTGTTTTTGTTTATCCAGCAGTTGGCGATCTGCTACATATGATTTCCTGTGATCACCAGGCAAACTAAATAGGCAAGTTAATCTAATACTTCCGTGTGATACTGGTGTTCTTGGTGGGCACCTATCCGCACCCCCGCTGGCAGTGCCTCGTTTATCTGTTCACATTGCATTATGGAACATTCTGCATGGTAGGTGACGCTTATGCCGCGTACACACGAGCGGACTTTTCGACGGACTAGGTCCGACAGTCTTTCCGACGGACTTTGCAGCGTAGGTCCGCCAGACTTTCAAACAAACGGACTTGGACATACACGATCACACCAAAGTCCAACGGATTCGTACGTGATGATGTATGACCAGGCTAAAATAAGGAAGTTGATAGCCAGTAGCCAATAGCTGCCCTAGCGTGGGTTTTAGTCCGTCGGACTAGCATACAGACGAGCAGAGTTTTTGACTGGACTCGAGTCCGTCGGAAAGATTTGAAACATGTTTTATTTCTAGGTCCGTCAGACTTTTGGGGAAAAAAAGTCCACTGGAACCCACACACGATTGGATTGTCCGACAGACGAGCTCTATGGGGATGCTGACTTAATTTTCCAGCAGGACTTGGCACCTGTCCACACTGCCAAAAGCACCAAAACCTGGTTCAATGACCGTGGGATTACTGTGCTTGATTGGCCAGCAAATTTGTCTGACCTGAACCCCACAGAGAAGTTGAGAAGTCCACACTGAGCTGGCAATTAGCTGACAGCTGAGTGGCCAGCTCAGAGAAGGAAGGGCTGAGCCCAGCCCTGACAATTACCAGCTTCTGCCACCATTATAAGCTCCTGCCACCATTACCAGCTCCTGCCATCATTACCAGCTCCTGCCATCATTACCAGCTCCTGCCACCATTACCAGCTCCTGCCACCATTACCAGCTCCTGCCACCATTACTATCTCCTGCCACCATTACCAGCTCCTGCCACCATTACCAGCTCCTGCCACCATTACTATCTCCTGCCACCATTACCAGCTCCTGCCACCATTACCAGCTCCTGCCATCATTACTGTCTCCTGCCACCATTACCAGCTCCTGCCACCATTACTATCTCCTGCCACCATTACCAGCTCCTGCCACCATTACTATCTCCTGCCACCATTACCAGCTCCTCCCACCATTACTATCTCCTCCCACCATTACTATCTCCTGCCACCATTACCAGCTCCTGCCACCATTACTATCTCCTCCCACCATTACTATCGCCTGCCATCATTACCATCGCCTGCCATCATTTCCATCGCCTGCCATTATTACCATCTCCTGCCATGATTACTATTTCATGCCACCATTACCAGCTCCTGCTACCATTATTATTGCCTGCCACCATTATCAGCTTTTGCCAGCATTGCTATCTTATCTCCTGCCACCATTACTACATTCCCCCAGTACAGTGACACCATCATCCATGATAAGTTTAGGAGATCCCCCCAGTATGGTGACACTGACATCCAGGACTAACTTAGGAGATCACCCCAGTACATTGACACCGACATCCAGGATAAACGTAGGAGATCCCCCAGTACAGTGACACCGTCATCCAGGACAAACGTAGGAGATCCCCCCAGTACAGTGACACCATCATCCAGGACAAACTTAGGGGATCCCCCCAGTACAGTGACACTGTCATCCAGGACAAACGAAGGAGATCCCCCAGTACGGTGACACCGACATCCAGGACAAACTTAGGAGATCCCCCCAGTACAGTGACACCGACATCCAGGACAAACTTAGGAGATCCCCCCAGTAAAGTGACATTGACATCCAGGACAAACTTAGGAGATCCTCCAGTAAGTTGACACTGACATCCAGGACAAACTTAGGAGATCCCCCAGCACGGTGACACCGACTTCCAGAACAAACTTAGGAGATCCCCCAGTACAGTGACACTGACATCCAGGACAAACTTAGGATATCCCCCAGTAAGTTGACACTGACATCCAGGACAAACTTAGGAGATCCCCCAGTACAGGGACACTGACATCCAGGACAAACTTAGGAGATCCCCCAGTACAGGGACACCGTCATCCAGGACAAACGTAGGAGATCCCCCCAGTACGATGACATCCAGGACAAACTTAGGAGATCCTCCCACTATGGTGACACAGACATCCAGGACAAACTTAGGAGATCCCCCAGTACAGTGACACTGACATCCAGGAGAAACTTAGGAGATCCACCAGTACGGTGACACCGACATCCAGGAGAAACTTAGGACATCCCCCAATATAGTGACATCCAGGACAAAGTTAGGAGATCCTCCCACTACGGTGACACCGACATCCAGGACAAACTTAGGAGATCCCCCCAGTACGGTGACACTGACAACCAGGACAAACTTAGGAGATCCCCCCAGTACTGTGACATCCAGGACAAACTTAGGAGATCCCCCAAGTACGGTGACACTGACAACCAGGACAAACTTAGGAGATCCCCCCAGTACTGTGACATCCAGGACAAAAGTAGGAGATCCCCCCAATACGGTGACATCCAGGACACTTAGGTGATCCCCCCCCAGTACGGTGACATCCTGGACAAAGTTAGGTGATCCCCCCAGTACGGTGACATCCAGCACACTTAGGTGATTCCCCCCCAGTATGGTGACATCCTGGACAAAGTTAGGTAATCCCCCCAGTACGGTGACATCCAGGACAAACTTAGGAGATCCCCCCATTACGGTGACATCCTGGACAAACGTAGGAGATCCCCCCAGTACGGTGACACTGACATCCAGGACAAACTTAGGAGATCCCCCCAGTACAGTGACATTGACATCCAGGACAAACTTAGGAGATGCCCCCAGTACAGTGACACCAACATCAAGGACAAACTTAGGAGATCCCCCCAGTACAGTGACACCGTCATCCAGGACAAACTTAGGAGAACCCCCCCCCGTACAGTGACACCGTCATCCAGGACAAACTTAGGAGATCCCCCAGCACGGTGCCACCGACTTCCAGAACAAACTTAGGAGATCCCCTCCAGTACAGTGACACCTATATCCAGGACAAACTTAGGTGATCCTCCCAGTACGGTGACACCGACATCCAAGACAAACTTAAGAGATCCCCCCAGTACGGTGACACCTATATCCAGGACAAACTTAGGAGATCCTCAAAGTCCGGTGACGCCTATATCCAGGACAAACTTAGGAGATCCCCCCATTACGGTGACATCCTGGACAAACGTAGGAGATCCCCCCAGTACGGTGACACTGACATCCAGGACAAACTTAGGAGATCCCCCCAGTACAGTGACATTGACATCCAGGACAAACTTAGGAGATGCCCCCAGTACAGTGACACCAACATCAAGGACAAACTTAGGAGATCCCCCCAGTACAGTGACACCGTCATCCAGGACAAACTTAGGAGAACCCCCCCCCGTACAGTGACACCGTCATCCAGGACAAACTTAGGAGATCCCCCAGCACGGTGCCACCGACTTCCAGAACAAACTTAGGAGATCCCCTCCAGTACAGTGACACCTATATCCAGGACAAACTTAGGAGATCCTCCCAGTACGGTGACACCGACATCCAAGACAAACTTAGGAGATCCCCCCAGTACGGTGACACCTATATCCAGGACAAACTTAGGAGATCCTCAAAGTCCGGTGACGCCTATATCCAGGACAAACTTAGGAGATCCCCCCAGTACGGTGACACCTATATCCAGGACAAACTTAGGAGATCCTCCCAGTACGGTGACACCGACATCCAGGACAAACTTAGGAGATCCCCCCAGTACAGTGACACCGTCATCCAGGACAAACGTAGGAGATCCTCCCACTACGATGACACTGACATCTAGAACAAACTTAGGAGATCCCACAGTACTGTGACACAGACATCCAGGACAAACTTAGGAGATCCCCCCAGTACTGTGACACTGACATCCAGGACAAACTTAGGAGATCCCCCCAGTACGGTGACATCCTGGACAAACTTAGGTGATCCCCCAGTATGGTGACATCCTGGACAAAGTTAGGAGATCCCCCCAGTATGGTGACATCCAGGACACTTATGAGATCCCCCCAGTATGGTGACATCCTGGACAAACTTAAGAGATCCCCCAGTACTATGACATCCTGGACAAACTTAGGAGATCCCCCCAGTACGGTGACATCCTGGACAAACTTAGGAGATCCCCCCAGTATGGTGACATCCTGGACAAACTTAGGAGATCTCCCCAGTACGGTGACATCTTGGACAAACTTAGGAGATCCCCCCAGTACGGTGACATCCTGGACAAACTTAGGAGATCCCCCAGTACGGTGACATCCTGGACAAACTTAGGAGATACCCTCAGTATGGTGACATCCAGGAAAAACTTAGGAGATCCCCCCAGTATGGTGACATCCTGGACAAACTTAGGAGATGCCCCCAGTACGGTGACATCCTGGACAAACTTAGGAGATCCCCCAGTACGTTGACATCCAGGACAAACTTAGGATATCCCCTAGTACGGTGACATCCTGGACAAACTTAGGAGATGCCCCCAGTATGGTGACATCCTGGACAAACTTAGGAGATACCCCCAGTACGGTGACATCCAGGACAAACTTAGGAGATCCCCCCAGTATGGTGACATCCTGCACAAACTTAGGAGATGCCCCCAGTATGGTGATATGGTGACATCCTGGACAAACTTAGGAGATTTCCCCAGTACGGTGACATCCTGGACAAACTTAGGAGATCCCCCAGTACGGTGACATCCAGGACAAACTTAGGAGATCCCCCCCAGTATGGTGACATCCTGGACAAACTTAGGAGATCCCCCCAGTACGGTGACATCCTGGACAAACTTAGGAGATCCCCCCAGTACGGTGACATCCTGGACAAACTTAGGAGATCCCCCAGTACGGTGACATCCTGGACAAACTTAGGAGATACCCCCAGTACGGTGACATCCTGGACAAACTTAGGAGATCTCCCCAGTACGGTGACATCCTGGACAAACTTAGGAGATCCCCCCAGTACGGTGACATCCTGGACAAACTTAGGAGATCCCCCAGTACGGTGACATCCAGGACAAACTTAGGAGATCCCCCAGTACGGTGACATCCTGGACAAACTTAGGAGATCTCCCCAGTACGGTGACATCCTGGACAAACTTAGGAGATCCCCCCAGTACGGTGACATCCTGGACAAACTTAGGAGATCCCCCCAGTACGGTGACATCCTGGACAAACTTAGGAGATCCCCCAGTACGGTGACATCCAGGACAAACTTAGGAGATCCCCCCAGTACGGTGACATCCTGGACAAACTTAGGAGATCTCCCCAGTACGGTGACATCCTGGACAAACTTAGGAGATACCCCCAGTACAGTGACATCCAGGACAAACTTAGGAGATCCCCCAGTACGGTGACATCCTGGACAAACTTAGGAGATACCCCCAGTATGGTGACATCCTGGACAAACTTAGGAGATACCCCCAGTACGGTGACATCCAGGACAAACTTAGGAGATCCCCCCAGTATGGTGACATCCTGGACAAACTTAGGAGATCTCCCCAGTACGGTGATATCCTGGACAAACTTAGGAGATCCCCCAGTACGGTGACATCCTGGACAAACTTAGGAGATCCCCCAGTACGGTGACATCCAGGACAAACTTAGGAGATCCCCTAGTACGGTGACATCCTGGACAAACTTAGGAGATACCCCCAGTATGGTGACATCCTGGACAAACTTAGGAGATACCCCCAGTACGGTGACATCCAGGACAAACTTAGGAGATCCCCCCAGTATGGTGACATCCTGGACAAACTTAGGAGATGCCCCCAGTATGGTGACATCCTGGACAAACTTAGGAGATCTCCCCAGTACGGTGACATCCTGGACAAACTTAGGAGATCCCCCAGTATGGTGACATCCTGGACAAACTTAGGAGATCCCCCAGTATGGTGACATCCTGGACAAACTTAGGAGATCCCCCAGTACGGTGACATCCTGGACAAACTTAGGAGATCCCCCAGTACGGTGACATCCTGGACAAACTTAGGAGATACCCCCAGTACGGTGACATCCAGGACAAACTTAGGAGATCCCCCAGTACGGTGACATCCAGGACAAACTTAGGAGATCCCCCCAGTATGGTGACATCCTGGACAAACTTAGGAGATCTCCCCAGTATGGTGACATCCTGGACAAACTTAGGAGATCCCCCCAGTACGGTGACATCCTGGACAAACTTAGGAGATCCCCCAGTATGGTGACATCCAGGACAAACTTAGGAGATCCCCCCAGTACGGTGACATCCTGGACAAACTTAGGAGATCTCCCCAGTACGGTGACATCCTGGACAAACTTAGGAGATACCCCCAGTACGGTGACATCCAGGACAAACTTAGGAGATCCCCCCAGTATGGTGACATCCTGGACAAACTTAGGAGATCTCCCCAGTACGGTGACATCCAGGGCAAACTTAGGAGATCCCCCCATTACGGTGACATCCTGGACAAACGTAGGAGATCCCCCCAGTACGGTGACACTGACATCCAGGACAAACTTAGGAGATCCCCCCAGTACAGTGACACCAACATCAAGGACAAACTTAGGAGATCCCCCCAGTACAGTGACACCATCATCCAGGACAAACTTAGGAGAACCCCCCCCGTACAGTGACACCGTCATCCAGGACAAACTTAGGAGATCCCCCAGCACGGTGCCACCGACTTCCAGAACAAACTTAGGAGATCCCCTCCAGTACAGTGACACCTATATCCAGGACAAACTTAGGAGATCCTCCCAGTACGGTGACACCGACATCCAGGACAAACTTAGGAGATCCCCCCAGTACGGTGACACCTATATCCAGGACAAACTTAGGAGATCCTCCCAGTACGGTGACACCTATATCCAGGACAAACTTAGGAGATCCTCCCAGTACGGTGACACCTATATCCAGGACAAACTTAGGAGATCCTCCCAGTACGGTGACACCGACATCCAGGACAAACTTAGGAGATCCCCCCAGTAAAGTGACACCGTCATCCAGGACAAACGTAGGAGATCCTCCCACCACGATGACACTGACATCTAGAACAAACTTAGGAGATCCCACAGTATGGTGACATCCTAGACAAAGTTAGGAGATCCCCCCAGTATGGTGACATCCAGGACACTTATGAGATCCCCCCAGTATGGTGACATCCTGGACAAACTTAGGAGATCCCCCAGTACTATGACATCCTGGACAAACTTAGGAGATCCCCCCAGTACGGTGACATCCTGGACAAACTTAGGAGATCCCCCCAGTACGGTGACATCCTGGACAAACTTAGGAGATCTCCCCAGTACAGTGACATCCTGGACAAACTTAAGAGATCCCCCCAGTACGGTGACATCCTGGACAAACTTAGGAGATCCCCCAGTACGGTAACATCCTGGACAAACTTAGGAGATACCCCCAGTACGGTGACATCCAGGACAAACTTAGGAGATCCCCCCAGTATGGTGACATCCTGGACAAACTTAGGAGATGCCCCCAGTATGGTGACATCCTGGACAAACTTAGGAAATCTCCCCAGTATGGTGACATCCTGGACAAACTTAGGAGATCCCCCAGTACGGTGACATCCAGGACAAAATTAGGAGATCCCCCCAGTACGGTGACATCCTGGACAAACTTAGGAGATCCTCCCAGTACGGTGACATCCAGGACAAACTTAGAAGATCCCCCAGTATGGTGACATCCTGGACAAACTTAGGAGATGCCCCCAGTATGGTGATATCCTGGACAAACTTAGGAGATCTCCCCAGTACAGTGACATCCTGGACAAACTTAGGAGATCTCCCCAGTACGGTGACATCCTGGACAAACTTAAAAGATCCCCCAGTACGGTGACATCCTGGACAAACTTAGGAGATCTCCCCAGTATGGTGACATCCAGGACAAACTTAGGAGATCCCCCCAGTACGGTGACATCCTGGACAAACTTAGGAGATTCCCCCAGTATGGTGACATCCTGGACAAACTTAGGAGATGCCCCCAGTATGGTGACATCCTGGACAAACTTAGGAGATACCCCCAGTACGGTGACATCCAGGACAAACTTAGGAGATCCCCCCAGTATGGTGACATCCTGGACAAACTTAGGAGATGCCCCCAGTATGGTGACATCCTGGACAAACTTAGATCTCCCCAGTACGGTGACATCCTGGACAAACTTAGGAGATCCCCCCAGTACGGTGACATCCTGGACAAACTTAGGAGATCCCCCAGTACGGTGACATCCAGGACAAACTTAGGAGATCCCCTAGTACGGTGACATCCTGGACAAACTTAGGAGATACCCCCAGAATGGTGACATCCTGGACAAACTTAGGAGATACCCCCAGTACGGTGACATCCGGGACAAACTTAGGAGATCCCCCCAGTATGGTGACATCCTGGACAAACTTAGGAGATGCCCCCAGTATGGTGACATCCTGGACAAACTTAGGAGATCTCCCCAGGACGGTGACATCCTGGACAAACTTAGGAGATACCCCCAGTACGGTGACATCCGGGACAAACTTAGGAGATCCCCCCAGTATGGTGACATCCTGGACAAACTTAGGAGATGCCCCCAGTATGGTGACATCCTGGACAAACTTAGGAGATCTCCCCAGGACGGTGACATCCTGGACAAACTTAGGAGATACCCCCAGTACGGTGACATCCAGGATAAACTTAGGAGATCCCCCCAGTATGGTGACATCCTGGACAAACTTAGGAGATGCCCCCAGTATGGTGACATCCTGGACAAACTTAGGAGATCCCCCAGTATGGTGACATCCTGGACAAACTTAGGAGATCCCCCAGTACGGTGACATCCTGGACAAACTTAGGAGATCCCACCAGTACGGTGACATCCTGGACAAACTTAGGAGATCCCCCAGTACGGTGACATCCAGGACAAACTTAGGAGATCCCCCCAGTACGGTGACATCCTGGACAAACTTAGGAGATACCCCCAGTACGGTGACATCCAGGACAAACTTAGGAGATGCCCCCAGTATGGTGACATCCTGGACAAACTTAGGAGATCCCCCAGTATGGTGACATCCTGGACAAACTTAGGAGATCCCCCAGTACGGTGACATCCTGGACAAACTTAGAAGATCCCCCCAGTACGGTGACATCCTGGACAAACTTAGGAGATCCCCCCCAGTACGATGACATCCAGGACAAACTTAGGAGATCCCCCCAGTATGGTGACATCCTGGACAAACTTAGGAGATGCCCCCAGTATGGTGACATCCTGGACAAACTTAGGAGATGCCCCCAGTACGGTGACATCCTGGACAAACTTAGGAGATCTCCCCAGTACGGTGACATCCTGGACAAACTTAGGAGATCTCCCCAGTACGGTGACATCCTGGACAAACTTAGGAGATCCCCCAGTATGGTGACATCCTGGACAAACTTAGGAGATCCCCCAGTATGGTGACATCCTGGACAAACTTAGGAGATACCCCCAGTACGGTGACATCCTGGACAAACTTAGGAGATACCCCCAGTACGGTGACATCCTGGACAAACTTAGGAGATCCCCCAGTACAGTGACATCCTGGACAAACTTAGGAGATACCCCCAGTACGGTGACATCCTGGACAAACTTAGGAGATCTCCCCAGTACAGTGACATCCTGGACAAACTTAGGAGATCCCCCCAGTACGGTGACATCCTGGACAAACTTAGGAGATCCCCCAGTACGGTGACATCCTGGACAAACTTAGGAGATACCCCCAGTACAGTGACATCCAGGACAAACTTAGGAGATCCCCCCAGTATGGTGACATCCTGGACAAGCTTAGGAGATCTCCCCAGTACGGTGACATCCTGGACAAACTTAGGATATCCCCCCAGTACGGTGACATCCTGGACAAACTTAGGAGATCCCCCAGTACAGTGACATCCAGGACAAACTTAGGAGATCCCCCAGTACGGTGACATCCTGGACAAACTTAGGAGATACCCCCAGTACGGTGACATCCAGGACAAACTTAGGAGATCCCCCCAGTATGGTGACATCCTGGACAAACTTAGGAGATCCCCCCAGTACGGTGACATCCTGGACAAACTTAGGAGATCCCCCAGTACGGTGACATCCAGGACAAACTTAGGAGATCCCCCCAGTACGGTGACATCCTGGACAAACTTAGGAGATCCCCCCAGTACGGTGACATCCAGGACAAACTTAGAAGATCCCCCCAGTATGGTGACATCCTGGACAAACTTAGGAGATGCCCCCAGTACGGTGATATCCTGGACAAACTTAGGAGATCTCCCCAGTACAGTGACATCCTGGACAAACTTAGGAGATCTCCCCAGTACGGTGACATCCTGGACAAACTTAGAAGATCCCCCAGTACGGTGACATCCTGGACAAACTTAGGAGATCTCCCCAGTACGGTGACATCCAGGACAAACTTAGGAGATCCCCCCAGTATGGTGACATCCTGGACAAACTTAGGAGATGCCCCCAGTATGGTGACATCCTGGACAAACTTAGGAGATCTCCCCAGGACGGTGACATCCTGGACAAACTTAGGAGATACCCCCAGTACGGTGACATCCAGGATAAACTTAGGAGATCCCCCCAGTATGGTGACATCCTGGACAAACTTAGGAGATGCCCCCAGTATGGTGACATCCTGGACAAACTTAGGAGATCCCACCAGTACGGTGACATCCTGGACAAACTTAGGAGATCCCCCAGTACGGTGACATCCAGGACAAACTTAGGAGATCCCCCCAGTATGGTGACATCCTGGACAAACTTAGGAGATACCCCCAGTACGGTGACATCCAGGACAAACTTAGGAGATGCCCCCAGTATGGTGACATCCTGGACAAACTTAGGAGATCCCCCAGTATGGTGACATCCTGGACAAACTTAGGAGATCCCCCAGTACGGTGACATCCTGGACAAACTTAGGAGATCCCCCCAGTACGGTGACATCCTGGACAAACTTAGGAGATCCCCCCCAGTACGGTGACATCCAGGACAAACTTAGGAGATCCCCCCAGTATGGTGACATCACGGACAAACTTAGGAGATGCCCCCAGTATGGTGACATCCTGGACAAACTTAGGAGATCCCCCAGTACGGTGACATCCTGGACAAACTTAGGAGATACCCCCAGTACGGTGACATCCTGGACAAACTTAGGAGATCCCCCAGTACGGTGACATCCTGGACAAACTTAGGAGATCCCCCAGTACGGTGACATCCTGGACAAACTTAGGAGATCCCCCAGTACAGTGATGTCCCGGACAAACTTGGGAGATCACTTAGGTGTCACTGATGGGCACTGGTGTCACTGATGGGCAATGATTGGTGTCACTGATGGGCACTGATTGGTGTCACTGATGAGCAATGATTGGTGTCACTGATGGGCACTGGTGTCACTGATGGGCAATGATTGGTGTCACTGATGGGCAATGATTGGTGACACTGATGAGCAATGATTGGTGTCACTGATGGGCACTGGTGTCACTGATGGGCAATGATTGGTGTCACTGATGAGCAATGATTGGTGTCACTGATAAGCAATGATTGGTGTCACTGATGAGCAATGATTGGTGTCACTGATGGGCACTGGTGTCACTGATGAGCAATGATTGGTGTCACTGATGGGCAATGATTGGCGTCACTGATGAGCAATGATTGGTGTCACTGATGGGCAATGATTGGTGTCACTGATGAGCAATGATTGGTGTCACTGATGGGCAATGATTGGTGTCACTGATGAGCAATGATTGATGTCACTGATGGGCACTGGTGTCACTGATGGGCAATGATTGGTGTCACTGATGAGCACTGATTGGTGTCACTGATGAGCAATGATTGGTGTCACTGATGGGCAATGATTGGTGTCACTGATGGGCAATGATTGGTGTCACTGATGAGCACTGATTGGTGTCACTGATGAGCAATGATTGGTGTCACTGATGAGCAATGATTGGTGTCACTGATGGGCACTGGTGTCACTGATGAGCAATGATTGGTGTCACTGATGGGCAATGATTGGTGTCACTGATGAGCAATGATTGGTGTTACTGGTGAGCACTGATTGGTGTCACTGATGGGCAAAGATTGGTGTCACTGATGGGAAATGATTGGTGTCACTGATTTGCACTGATTGGTGTCACTGATGGGCACTGATTGGTGTCACTGTTAAGCAATGATTGGTGTCACTGATGGGCAATGATTGGTGTCAATGATAAGCAATGATTGGTGTCACTGATGGGCACTGGTGTCACTGATGGGCAATGATTGGTGTCACTGTTGGGCAATGATTGGTGTCACTGATGGGCAATGATTGGTGTCACTGATGGGCACTGGTGTCACTGATGGGCAATGATTGGTGTCACTGATGAGCAATGATTGGTGTCACTGATGGACACTGGTGTCACTGATGAGCAATGATTGGTGTCACTGTTGGGCAATGATTGGTGTCACTGATGAGCAATGATTGGTGTCACTGATGGGCAATGATTGGTGTCACTGATGAACAATGATTGGTGTCACTGATGAGCAATGATTGGTGTCACTGATGGGCAATGATTGGTGTCACTGATGGGCAATGATTGGTGTCACTGATGGGCAATGATTGGTGTCACTTATGGGCAATGATTGGTGTCACTGATGGGCAATGATTGGTGTCACTGATGAGCAATGATTGGTGTCACTGATGGGCACTGGGGTCACTTATGGGCAATGATTGGTGTCACTGATGGGCAATGATTGGTGTCACTTATGGGCAATGATTGGTGTCACTGATGGGCAATGATTGGTGTCACTGATGGGCAATGATTGGTGTCACTGATGAGCAATGATTGGTGTCACTGATGGGCGCTGATTGGTGTCACTGATGGGCACTGGTGTCACTTATGGGCAATGATTGGTGTCACTGATGGGCAATGATTGGTGTCACTGATGAGCAATGATTGGTGTCACTGATGAGCAATGATTGGTGTCACTGATGAGCAATGATTGGTGTCACTGATGGGCAATGATTGGTGTCACTGATGGGCAATGATTGGTGTCACTGATGAGCAATGATTGGTGTCACTGTTGGGCAATGATTGGTGTCACTGATGGGCAATGATTGGTGTCACTGTTGGGCAATGATTGGTGTCACTGATGGGCAATGATAGGTGTCACTTATGGGCAATGATTGGTGTCACTGATGGGCAATGATTGGTGTCACTGATGAGCAATGATTGGTGTCACTGATGGGCAATGATTGGTGTCACTGATGAGCAATGATTGGTGTCACTGATGGGCGCTGGTGTCACTTATGGGCAATGATTGGTGTCACTGATGAGCAATGATTGGTGTCACTGATGGGCAATGATTGGTGTCACTGATGAGCAATGATTGGTGTCACTGATGGGCAATGATTGGTGTCACCGATGAGCAATGATTGGTGTCACTGATGAGCAATGATTGGTGTCACTGATGGGCGCTGGTGTCACTTATGGGCAATGATTGGTGTCACTGATGAGCAATGATTGGTGTCACTGATGGGCACTGATTGGTGTCACTGATGAGCACTGATTGGTGTCACTGATGAGCAATGATTGGTGTCACTGATGAGCAATGATTGGTGTCACTGATGGGCACTGATTGGCGTCACTGATGGGCAATGATAGGTGTCACTTATGGGCAATGATTGGTGTCACTGATGGGCAATGATTGGTGTCACTTATGGGCAATGATTGGTGTCACTGATGGGCAATGATTGGTGTCACTGATGGGCAATGATTGGTGTCACTGATGGGCAATGATTGGTGTCACTGATGGGCAATGATTGGTGTCACTGATGAGCAATGATTGGTGTCACTGATGGGAAATGATTGGTGTCACTGATTTGCACTGATTGGTGTCACTGATGGGCACTGATTGGTGTCACTGTTAAGCAATGATAGGTGTCACTGATGGGCAATGATTGGTGTCAATGATAAGCAATGATTGGTGTCACTGATGGGCACTGGTGTCACTGATGGGCAATGATTGGTGTCACTGATGAGCAATGATTGGTGTCACTGTTGGGCAATGATTGGTGTCACTGATGGGCACTGATTGGTGTCACTGATGGGCAAAGATTGGTGTCACTGATGGGAAATGATTGGTGTCACTGATTTGCACTGATTGGTGTCACTGATGGGCACTGGTGTCACTTATGGGCAATGATTGGTGTCACTGATGGGCACTGGTGTCACTTATGGGCAATGATCGGTGTCACTGATGGGCAATGATTGGTGTCACTGATGGGCAATGATTGGTGTCACTGATGGGCGCTGATTGGTGTCACTGATGGGCACTGGTGTCACTTATGGGCAATGATTGGTGTCACTGATGGGCACTGGTGTCACTTATGGGCAATGATCGGTGTCACTGATGGGCAATGATTGGTGTCACTGATGGGCAATGATTGGTGTCACTGATGAGCAATGATTGGTGTTACTGATGGGCACTGGTGTCACTTATGGGCAATGATTGGTGTCACTGATGAGCAATGATTGGTGTCACTGATGGGCGCTGATTGGTGTCACTGATGGGCACTGGTGTCACTTATGGGCAATGATTGGTGTCACTGATGGGCAATGATTGGTGTCACTGATGGGCGCTGATTGGTGTCACTGATGGGCACTGGTGTCACTTATGGGCAATGATTGGTGTCACTGATGAGCAATGATTGGTGTTACTGATGGGCACTGGTGTCACTTATGGGCAATGATTGGTGTCACTGATGAGCAATGATTGGTGTCACTGTTGGGCAATGATTGGTGTCACTGATGAGCAATGATTGGTGTCACTGATGAGCAATGATTGGTGTCACTGATGAGCAATGATTGGTGTCACTGATGAGCAATGATTGGTGTCACTGATGGGCACTGGTGTCACTGATGAGCAATGATTGGTGTCACTGATGGGCAATGATTGGTGTCACTGATGGGCAATGATTGGTGTCACTGATGGGCAATGATTGGTGTCACTGATGAGCAATGATTGGTGTCACTGATGAGCACTGATTGGTGTCACTGATGGGCAATGATAGGTGTCACTTATGGGCAATGATTGGTGTCACTGATGGGCAATGATAGGTGTCACTTATGGGCAATGATTGGTGTCACTGATGGGCAATGATTGGTGTCACTGATGGGCAATGATTGGTGTCACTGATGGGCAATGATTGGTGTCACTGATGAGCAATGATTGGTGTCACTGATGGGCACTGATTGGTGTCACTGATGGGCAATGATTGGTGTCACTGATGGGCAATGATTGGTGTCACTGATGAGCAATGATTGGTGTCACTGATGAGCAATGATTGGTGTCACTGATGGGCAATGATTGGTGTCACTGATGGGCAATGATTGGTGTCACTGATGAGCAATGATTGGTGTCACTGATGAGCAATGATTGGTGTCACTGATGAGCAATGATTGGTGTCACTGATGAGCAATGATTGGTGTCACTGATGAGCAATGATTGGTGTCACTGATGGGCAATGATTGGTGTCACTGATGAGCAATGATTGGTGTTATTGATGGGCACTGATTGGTGTCACTGATGGGCAATGATTGGTGTCACTGATGGGCAATGATTGGTGTCACTGATGAGCAATGATTGGTGTCACTGATGAGCAATGATTGGTGTCACTGATGGGCAATGATTGGTGTCACTGATGAGCAATGATTGGTGTCACTGATGAGCAATGATTGGTGTCACTGATGAGCAATGATTGGTGTCACTGATGGGCAATGATTGGTGTCACTGGGCAATGATTGGTGTCACTGATGAGCAATGATTGGTGTCACTGGGCAATGATTGGTGTCCCCCAATATATACATATATACACCTCTGACTCGCCCCACCCCCAATATATACATATATTCACCTCTGACTCGCCGCACCCCCAATATATACATATATACACCTCTGACTCGCCGCACCCCCAATATATACATATATACACCTCTGACTCGCCCCACCCCCAATATATACATATATACACCTCTGACTCGCCCCACCCCCAATATATACATATATACACCTCTGACTCGCCCCACCCCCAATATATACATATATTCACCTCTGACTCGCCCCACCCCCAATATATACATATATACACCTCTGACTCGCCCCACCCCCAATATATACATATATACACCTCTGACTCGCCCCACCCCCAATATATACATATATACACCTCTGACTCGCCCCACCCCCAATATATACATATATACACCTCTGACTCGCCCCACCCCCAATATATACATATATACACCGGCGGGATGACCCAGACCCCAATATATACATATATACACCTCTGACTTGCCCCACCCCCAATATATACATATATACACCTCTGACTCGCCCCACCCCCAATATATACACATATATACGCCTCTGACTCGCCCCAGACCCCAATATATACATATATACACCGGCGGGATGACCCAGACCCCAATATATACATATATACACCTCTGACTTGCCCCACCCCCAATATATACACATATATACACCTCTGACTCGCCGCACCCCCAGATAACCCTCTGCTCCTTATATACAGTTCTGGCTCATTTTACTCCATTACAAACAACATATAGCAACAGTATTTCTACTGCAACTATCTGCAACAACTTCCTAATGATAGTTGCAAAAGAAGCCAACGTCAGCTGTGCCCTTGGCATTGAGTGACATCATCAGGGTCAGTGACATCATCAGGATCAGTGACATCATAAGAATCAGTGACATCATCAGGATCAGTGACATCATCGGGATCAGTGACATTATCAGGATCACTGGCCATGTAAACAAAGGGTCAAAATTAGCATGACGTCACTAAACCAATATAGCCACATGGCCATATATATGGGCAATGACAACTAGGAGACTACGCCATAATACCACGGGTATGGCTGGGCAGGACTATGAGATACTGCAGGATGTGGAGGAGTATCAGACCCTCATCAAAGACAAGACAAATAAAGAGGAGATATGTAAGGAAGACCCCTAGATGACAAAGAGAAGGCAGGAGCTGAGTTGCCGGGGGTTACGAGCAGAAGACAGGAGCAGTAATGGGGTCACATGGATTCTAGAAGAAGACAATCTTGGCTAAGTGTCACCTTTTGAAGGGTTGTGTGTTACAATGTCATATTCATGCGTTGTGTTTTATTATTAGGTGTGTCTGCCTGATGGGAGGAGAACTAGGCTGGAGAGCTGTACCAACTGTAAGTACATATATCAATAGGAAGATAACATTTCTGATTGTTTTTGCCACTATACACCATGCCAGGTGGCCATCTTCCTGGTCTTCACTGCTCAGATTGTTGTGTACATGGAAGGTCCTAATGCCACGGAGTGGCCTGCAAAAAAGGGACATTTTGATGTACCTGTAAATTCTATCTCTTGGAGTACAGGACACTGGAGATGTATTTACTGACCATTAGTTATATGCTATTACCTTCAGGTGATTGGACACTGGGACAGCCCCTCAGTTACATGGCAAGGTTTCCTGTCCACCGATGGCCCATATTGGAGAGGAGAGATGGCAGCTCTCACAGACTATATGCACAACTTGGGTACCAGCAGATATTTGTTTAGAGGTTTTAGATACCAATGCCCCCATTCAATTTGCCAACTGGGAAAAGGTTTGGGTAAAACTCTTTGAACTTTTCCTCCACTGCAAATGAGAAAAGGTGCCTTGTGCCTGAGGCTGACTAATGCCTGGTACACATGGGCCGAATATCAGCCAGTTCAACAGAAACTGACAAACATTCGTCCTGTGTGTACAGCAGCCTGTCTGACAGAAGCCGGCCAAACGTCTGACTTCTGTAGAATGGGCATGCCAGAAAAACATCTGCCGATCGGCATCCGGTGAGACCGTTGTGTTCTGGTGGGGGGTGAAGGAGGGCAGTCCCCCTGTTAGAACATTGCATCATTAGTACAACGACCTCCTCCCGAGCTCCTCATACGGTATATGGGCTGCCCCCAATTCTGTCTGTCTTTGAGGTGAAGCTGGCTGATTCGAGGTTGGGAATCAAAGAGGCAGTAGGGATAGAAATGATGTTTTGAGGCCCCTAGAAACAACAGATTGGACCCAGAGGTCCAGAATATCTTGGATCAAAACTGGTGTGAATGCCAACAGATGTCCTCCCTCCCCTCCAAAGGCTCCCCTTTATTGTGTAGAAGGATTCTGGGATGGCTTGGAGGGTTTGCGGTTCAAAGCTTGTAACACAAGTACGGACATGCCTTTGAGAGAGACACCTGGATGGAATGAAAGGACCTTTTTGGGTGAGAAAAGGTAGTAGATGTAGTAATAGTAGGCTTAGGATGTTTTTGTGGGTTAGAAGAACTTTCCCCACAGTTACTTACATAAGATTACATTCTCTGGAGCACATGTGCTAAACACAAGGCCAGGGGGTTGAATCCGGCCCACCAGACCACTTCATGTGGCTCTCACACCTTTTCTGCAGCTGCGGCACCCCCCTCATTTCAGCATCCCATTGTGTCTCATCAGTAGGAAGCAAAGAGGAGGACAGAACTCCTCTGCCAGATCCTGGGCTTCCCTGTGCAGCTGCAGCACCCCTCTCCACCCCCCTTGGTCTTAGCATTCAGCAGACTCCGGAAGCTGACTCCAGCCCTCCTTTGATCCTCCTTTGATCCTACACTTTCTGCTTCTCAGCTCTGCCCCCAGCTTCTTCCCGGCCATAGTACAAGGTAAGGGGGGGGTGACTCTTGACTTTTGATGGAGGGAGGGCTCTTGACATCTGATGCAAGGGGGATGGGGTGCTCTGAACATCCAGTATTACAGATACAACTGGCCCCTTGAGGGCAACCATGAAGCAGGTGACCTTAACTTTGGGAGTGATTTGGAGTGGCGGTTGGATGAAATCATGGATTTCAGAGAAGAGATACTGAATGTCTTGAAAGCAGTGGTGGCTGGTGCTCAAAATTTTTGGGGGGGCGCAAACAAACAGAAAATTTTTTGAAAAAACCCCATCAATTGCAGCCACTGTGCCCATCAATTGCAGCCACTGTATCATCAAATGCAGATACTGTGCCAAACGCTGCCACTGTGCCCATCAAATGCTGCCAGTGTGCCACCCGCCCGCTCGACGTCTGCCCGGCACCTACCCTGTGTCTGTGGGGCAGGGGGTGACGGAGACGAGCAGGGTCCTTCATGCATCTCCTGCCTCCTTATAGCCATCCAATAGCGGCGCCTGTCATTTCAGCCAATCAGGTGACAGGTAACAGACCCGAGCACCTGATTGGCCGAGAAGCGGTTCAGTGTTCAGCTGAGTGGACTGCGAGCATCAAGCATGGGATACATTGGCTAATGCCCTTATTTAATATGCTCTTAAAGCAAACCCATCTCTCCTCCGTATTCTTTGTTCCTAATATTTGATCCCAATTAATGCCTTTTAGCAAGGTTTGTAGTTTAGGGAAGTTGGCTCTTTTGAAATTCAGTGTCTTTGTGTTCCCTTCATGTTTCCTATTTGTGTGATTTATACTGAAGCCAATTGACCTGTGATCGCTGTTACCTAAATTGCCCCGTATTTCCACATCTGTGATCAGGTCTGTATTGTTGGTAATCAGTAGATCCAGTAATGTTTTATTTCTAGTTGGTGCGTCTACCATCTCACCCATAAAATTGTCCTGCAAGACATTAAGGAACTGGCGAGCCTTAAATAAATGCGCGGTTCCCTCCGCCCAGTCTATGTCTGGATAATTAAAATCCCCCATTATGATAACACTTCCCATCCTTGCTGCTAATCCAATTTGTGATAGGAGATCCGTCTCCACTTCCTCCCTCAGGTTAGGGGGCCTATAGCATACTCCCAGTATTATTTTCCCCTTAGCTTCATCCCTTTGGAGCTCTACCCATAAAGATTCCACCTCCTCCCTAGCTCCCTCAGTGATGTCATCTCTCACATTCACTTGTACATTATTCTTGATATATAGGCATACCCCTCCCCCTTTTTTACCCTCTCTATCCTTGCGGTATAGGGTATACCCTTGAATAGTTGCCAGCCAATCATGAGAGCTGTTGAACCAGGTCTCTGAAATTCCCACAAAATTCAAAATCCTCCTCGTACAACAGTATCTCTTGTTTACCCATCTTGTCCGCCAGGCTCCTGGCATTAGTGAACATGCCACATAGTTTAGACCGGTCGCATATTGTCCTCGTATTGGGTGTTCCAAGATTACAACTAGGACTTGTTACTATACTTACCTCAGGTTTATGTGCTTTAGTCAAACTACCACTAATGCCCCCAATACTACACTGGCCCCCCCAATCGCCTAGTTTAAAAACCCCTCTAACTTTTTGGCCATCTTCATTCCCAGCAGATCTGCACCCTCCTCATTTAGGTGCAGTCCGTCCCTTCTATAGTACCGGTTATCAACTGAGAAATCGGCCCAGTCCTCCAGGAACCCAAACCCCTCCATATTACACCAGCTCTTCAGCCACTTGTTTACTTCCCTAATCTCCCTCTGCCTTTCTGGTGTGGCTCGGTGTACCGGTAGTATTCCTGAGAACACTACCTTGGAGGTCCTTTTCCTCAATTTAGCTCCCAAGTCCCTAAAATCATTCTCTGACTTTGTCATTGGTACCAATGTGCACCATGACAGCTGGGTCTTCCCCAGCCCCTCCCAGTAATCTGTCCACCAGATCCGTGATGTGCCCAGCCCATGCTCTGGACTTTTGGCAATTCCAGAGACTGGGGATTTAATCGACTTTTCTGTAGAGAAGTGTAATGAAACGTCCCACACTCCGCTTGAGTGCTTTCGTCATATACCGCTTCCTCTCAGTCTGAATATAGATATCAAATCTTCCAATCGATAACAACAAACACAACAAGACTATACTCGTTTGGTTGCTGAACATGGACTGTTTATTGAAAACACAGGTACACAGGTAATACTCTGGACAATCCCCCTCTTTGCATTCCGGGTGGGGTAGATTGTCCAATCAGCAGTGAGAGCTTGTTGGAGGAACCTGCCCCCACCAATCTCACAGCTAATCTACATACACATCCCATAATATCCAAGACAGACACAATAGAACATTGGAATACAGCCACACCCCAAACGACCCAACAAAGAGTACACAACAAAATGAGACAATAAACTATTGGGTGAAAGACCCCGGCTTTCCAGATCTCATTAATTAGCATTCCTTTCACATAAATCTGTCCACTGAGTCCCAAGCTGGCAGAGACCATCATGGCCTCTTTAATAATGTCCTTTTGCATTACATAACAGAATATATCTTCCTGCTTGTAGTTCCCCCAAATGCCAGGGCCCATAGTCAGTGGGCAAGAGGCTAGCATTCAGTCCCCTCCAAAAGCCTCTGTCCTGGGTGAGTCTATCACAAGGAGGAACCACCTCCTCGTCTGCAATGTGACATCTGAGTCATCCACGTGGATAGGATTAGCCATGGGTCAGCCCTACCTCGTTATCCAAACCATTCATGTGATGTTTTGGGTAAATATTTGTGTAGCGCTGGTAGATTTTTAATCTACCGCTGATAGGTAAATCTTGTGGGTTACTTGTTAGAGGAAGTTAGATTTGCCTCTGTTCCAGCTTGGCTGAGTTGCGTGTAGTTCCACACTGTGCCGTTCGGTGTCGTTGTCACCAAGGGCTGGTGTTGGAAAGGCAACGTGTTGAAGCATATGAGTGCTCCTCTGTCCCGGAGAAAACTTGGTGGAGGTGGTCCTCCAAGTTGCATTCTGGGAGAGGGTATTTATGGGACAGACGCCATGTTTAGGGTTCGTTTTTCAGCCACCTGCTGGCCCTCCTGGCAGACAGGTATGCGTTAAGAGTACCACCTCATGGTCCTCCGGTCCAGAGGCCCGCGTCGCTGCGGCGTGTGGGTGGGCCCAGAAGCCTGTCTGGGGCCTACCACAAGCGGCAGAGGAATGGTTCTGAGCTGTCTATCCTGAGTGAAGAAGCTGGACAACCGAGAAGATCCCAGGGGAGGACCCGTCATGGAAGGATCATGCAGAGTGCTGGTCTGGAGAGGGGCCTGGTGACTCGGAGGATGCATCCTGAAGTAATCTTACAGCATAGTGCTGCCGGGTTGGCTTAAAGGTTCAAGTACTGTGTCTGATATTCATCACAAACCAATACATCCTGTGGCAGAGGATCGTACGGGTTTTATTCCAAACAAGTCTGTGGCAGAGACTTTTGTTCGTGCTGCGTACTGGCTGCTAGGCAAGTGAGAGAGGTCTATCCAGGCGAGCAAATATTGAATCCCACAAGGGGAGCGCATTCAACTATAAGTGATCAAATTCCAGAGAATGTTCTAAAGAATACTAAGGAAAGGTATTTGAGCTTCCCTGCAACTTTCCTTCTGCCTCTTTCCTGCTATTTCCTTTATTCGTTCATTAAAGCATTGGAAAACCTACTCAAGTGTTTGGTGCTTATATCGTCCAGAGGTAAACTCTACGGAACCCTAGACCCGGTGCCGGTGAAACAGAGGTATCGAGAGTAAAGGTAACAGCCCGCTTTAAACCAGCAGCTCCACCGAGAGTTAGTGCTACATTTGGGTTATTGTGTATGTGGGGACTGACATACTTTTCAAGTGTATAAAAAGGCTGTATACTTGTCCAATAAATCATTCCATGTTCAAGCTGTGTAACGGAGCTAGTCTCGCCTGGTTCTTAAGTTACAATATATGGGCTGTAATATCTGATATCTGAAGGTTCAGACTGGAGGAAGCAGTGTACTGACGGATACACTCAAGCGGAGTGCGACTGGGTTCCGTTACAGGGGGTATATAGTGTGATCTCCCTGATGGGTGTGGAAGGGAGTATATAGGGTTATGTGCCTGCTAAGAGAGTGAGGGGGTATATATGGTTATGTGCCTGCTGGGAGTTGGAGTGGGTATATAAGGCGATGTCCCTGCTGGGTGCGGGAGGGGGTATATAGGGGATGTGGCTGGTGTGAGTGGGAGGTTATACACTCTATTGCCAAAAGTATTGGGACACCTGCTTTACACGCACATGAACTTTAATGGCATCCCAGTTTTAGTCTGTAGGGTTCAATATTGAGTTGGCTCCGCCCTTTGCAGCTATAACAGCTTCAACTCTCCTGGGAAGGCTGTCCACAAGGTTTAGGAGGGTGTCTATGGGAATGTTTGACCATTCTTCCAGAAGTGCATTTGTGAGGTTAGGCACTGATGATGGATGAGAAGGCCTGGCTCACAGTCTCCTCTCTAATTCATCCCAAAGGTGTTCTATCCAGGTTAGGTCAGGACTCTGTGTAGGCCAGTCAAGTTCCTCCACCCCAAACTCGCTCATTCAGGTCTTTATGGACCTTGTTTTGCGCACTGGTGCGCAGTCATGTTGGAACAAGAAGGGGCCGTCCCCAAACTGTTCCCACAAATTTGAGAGCATGAAAATGTCCAAAATGTCTTGGTATACTGACGCCTTAAGTGTTCCCTTCACTGGAACTAAGGGGCCAAGCCCAACCCCTGAAAAATAACCCCACACCATAATCCCCTCTCCACCAAACTTTACACTTTGCACAATGCAGTCAGGTAAGTACTGTTCTCCTGGCAACCGCCAAACCCAGAAACGTCCATCGGATTTCCAGAAAGAGAGGCTTGATTGGTCACTCCAGAGAACACGTCTCCATTGCTCTAGAGTCCAGTGGCAGCCTGCTTTACACCACGGCATACAACACTTTGCATTGCACTTGGTGATATAAGGCTTAGATGCAGCTGCTCGGCGACTTCTGCGCACTGTAAGCTTCAGCGTGCGCTGACCCCGCTCTGTCATTTTTCATGGCATAACACTTCGTGGCTGAGTTGTTGTTCCGTTTCTTCCACTTTTTTAAAATACCACTAACAGTAGACCGTGGAATATTTAGTAACAAGAAAATTTAACAGATGCACTTATTGCACAGATGGCCACCTATCACAGTACCACGCTTGTATTCAGTTCCAGATAGTGACCCATTCCTTCACAAATGTTTGTAGAAGCCGTCTGCATGCCAAGGTGTGTGATTTTATACACCTGTGACCAAGGAGGTGATTGGAACACCAGAATCAAATGATTTGGAGGGGTGTCCCGATACTTTTGGCTATATAATGTATTCTCCTCTATTCTGGATGGTGGGACTTAGAATATTCCCCTCTAAGTCCCACCATTCAGAATAAAGGAGAATATTCTAAGTCCCATTATCAAGAATATAGGGGAATATTCTATCTCTCTTTATTTTGGATGATGGGACTTGGAATATTTCCAGTATTTTGGCTCGTACCCGATGTATAGGAAATAGGAGGATGAGAACGTTAGCTAGTAGGTTGTCTTGCCTCATGGCTCAGGTAGTTGGGTCACCTATATTCTGTGGAAACTTCTGGAGATGTGTGATGGAATCCCGGGGCTGGCAGATCATTGTTTCCTTTGTATTGTGCTGAGCAGTTGATGATTATCTGAATCAGACATCTCCTCCAGCCAGGTAGGTGGCTCTGAGGGTTAGTAGTCAGCCAGTGGCCCAGCAGAGGTTTTGGAGTCGCAGGTTCAAGGCTTGGTGTCTCTTTATGTATTTGCAGCAGATTAATACCTGAACTATGAGAACGAACACATTGGGGTCTGAGTACAGGTGATGGCTCAGAGAGTAAGGACTCAGACTGGTGTGATGGAGACATGAGTTCTAATCCCTCTGGTGGAGGTTGGGGAGTTTCAGGTGCTGTGCAGTGCCCCCTGTTGGTGGAGAGGAGCAGTGGGGGATATTTCAAAGCTATGACTATGCTCCACCAGTAGGGGGTCCAGGTATTGTGCAGTACCTGGAGTGGTGTATATTGATTATTGGGATGGTAGCAGCAAAAAGTTAAAATGTTTGCTAAGTGTCTAATTTTGAAATGGGCTGCCCCAGTAAGACAGCCCATTCTATTTATATATGTTGCAGTGATGTCACAGACTGTGGACGGAAGAAGCGGGGGTGTCCACAACCTAATGTGATGCCCACACATGTTACAGGCCTGTGGGGACCTGGGACTGGAGCAGACTGGTGGGTTGTCCATGGCCTCCAAGCTTTCACTCAGGGATGTGAACATGGGTCTATGAGGCTTCCTTCACTGCTCTGTGTGAATTATTGCCGCCCAATTCACTCAGATACAAGCTGGGGTCTGCGCCCTCCTGTCTCCAGACTCATCCTCTGGGTGACCCCTACCCAAATCACTCAGGAGCCCCAGCTTGGTTGTATGCGCCCTTCATCACGTTCTCCTCCTCTGAGCCATTCATATCCGCCCAATTCACTCAGAGATTTGAACTCGGGTCTACACCGCCCTGGTCACTGTTCTTATCCACTGAGCTACTCACCTCTGCTCACCTACCTACCCCTTCCTTCTCCTATTTCATGAGGACACAGAGAACACTCCGTACTAAAGATAGAGACCAGAACCAGCCAGGAGATCACCAACCTGCTTGTGGCTCACCGATTTATTACATGACAGGACCCCAACATCGGTCTGGAGACCAGGGTTCAAATCCCACTGCTGGCTCTGTTTTATTATTGTCTGGTGCAGCCTTTCCTATATTCCTAATAAATATATATAATAAAAAGCACTCCCCCCAGGGACCACAACTGACGTATCCATCTTTTCGGCCGCCGGTTCTGTTTACGATAATGGTGGACTCTGCGGCTGATTCACCGCAAGATCACCGTTATTGGTGGTGGGAGAGGGGTCACCCCCCCTCCCGCAGCTCTCCCACACCCTCCGCCGCCTACCAGACCTGTCGGCAGCGGCGGAGGTGATCGGGACCTGTCCATGGCCGGGTATGGAGACGAGTGAGGCTAAGATGGCCCCCACCCATCTCCATACTATAGCAGGGCAGAAGCGACGCCAAAATGTCACTTCCGCTGATACGTCTTAAAGGGCCATTTTTCTTTTGTCATTTTTTCAAGTGACAGTTTTTTTTTTTATTGCATTTAAGTCCAAATATGAGATCTGAGGTCTTTTTGACCCCCAGATCTCATATTTAAGAGGACCTGTCATGCTTTTTTTCTATTACAGGGGATGTTTACATTCCTTGTAATAGGAATAAAAGTGACCCATTTAAAAAAAAAAAAAACAGTGAAAAAATAAATAAAATCAAGTAAAATAAATAAGAAACAAAAATACATTTTTTTTTAAAGCCCCCCCGTCCCGACAAACTTGCACGCAGAAGCGAACGCATACGTGAGTAGCACCCGCATATGAAAACGGTGTTCAAACCACACATGTGAGGTATTGCCGCAATCGTTAGAGCGAGAGCAATAATTCTAGCCCCAGACCTCCTCTGTAACTCAAAACCTGCAACCTGTAGAATTTTTTAAATGTCACCTATGGAGATTTTAAGGGTAAAAGTTTGACGCCATGAGCGGGCGCAATTTTGAAGCATGACATGTTGGGTATCAATTTACTCAGGGTAACATTATCTTTCACAATATAAAGAAAAATTGGGCTAACTTTACTGTTGTCTTATTTTTTTTCCAAAAAAAGTGCACTTGTAAGACCGCTGCGCAAATACGGTGTGACAAAAAATATTGCAAAGACCGCCATTTTATTCTCTAGGGTGTTAGAAAAAAATGTATAATGTTTGGGGTTCTAAGTAATTTTCTAGCAATAAAACTTGTTTTTAACTTGTAAACACAGAGTCTGAAAAAGAGGCTCGGTCCTTAAATGGTTAAAGGTGAAGGACATTGTTCACAACCATTAAAGGTAAAGGACGTTGCTCACAACCATTAAAGGTGAAGGATGTTGTTCACAACCATTAAAGGTGAAGGACATTGTTCACAACCATTAAAGGTAAAGGACGTTGCTCACAACCATTAAAGGTGAAGGATGTTGTTCACAACCATTAAAGGTGAAGGATGTTGTTCACAACCATTAAAGGTGAAGGACATTGCTCACAACCATTAAAGGTGAAGGATGTTGTTCACAACCATTAAAGGTGAAGGACATTGTTCACAACCATTAAAGGTAAAGAACGTTGCTCACAACCATTAAAGGTGAAGGACATTGCTCACAACCATTAAAGGTGAAGGACATTGCTCACAACCATTAAAGGTGAAGGATGTTGCTCACAACCATTAAAGGTGAAGGATGTTGCTCACAACTATTAAAGGTGAAGGACATTGCTCACAACCATTAAAGGTGAAGGACATTGCTCACAACTATTAAAGGTGAAGGATATCGCTCACAACCATTAAAGGTGAAGGATGTTGCTCACAACTATTAAAAGGTGAAGGACATTGTTCACAACCATTAAAGGTGAAGGACATTGTTCACAACCATTAAAGGTGAAGGATGTTGCTCACAACTATTAAAAGGTGAAGGACATTGTTCACAACCATTAGAGGTGAAGGACATTGTTCACAACCATTAAAGGTGAAGGATGTTGCTCACAACTATTAAAGGTGAAGGACATTGCTCACAACCATTAAAGGTGAAGGACGTTGCTCACAACCATTAAAGGTGAAGGATGTTGCTCACAACTATTAAAGGTGAAGGACATTGCTCACAACCATTAAAGGTGAAGGATATTGCTCACCATTAGACTGCTAGACTCTTGTAGGAGTATTTCACCGACCATACAGCACTTTGTTACCCAGACATGGGACAGCCGTCACACTTCTCCCAGCCAGGCTTGTGAAAATATTATCGGCCACCATTGTTACCACGCCCGTATCCTCCTTACTATTTGTATTATGTGTATCTTGCAGAAAGACCGGGGGCAGGGCAGAGAGGGGAGGGGGGAATTACTCCAATAGCCCTTAGTGCTGATAAGGTGGTCCATTGGTGAAATGTTTGATTTACCGGTGTGTCTCTTACTGCTGATTGGACAGTTTACCCCACCCTGAATTAATGCAGGGGGGGCGGGGATTGTCCCTGAGTTGTATATCTGTTATTTTCACCCTACATTGAGTTACGGCTAATGACTGGGTGTTCTGAGGGATCTTGGCTTGTGTGGTACCGGACAGAAGAAGCATTTTCAGACTCATCTTGAGTACGGGGGTCCATCACAGGGGGTATATAGGGGAATGTCCCTGGTGTTCTATCGATATGTGCCCTCTATAGAAAAGTGCCCACGCATGCACAGGACGGAGCCGCACTCCAGCTGATTTCCCGATCTGTTGGAGTGATGTGACCATGGCGCATGCGCACATCACAGGAGGCATTTTTTTGATGGGAGAGGGAATTTCACGGACAACATTGAAAGCTATTAAGAGAGCGGAGGAGGACACCGTAGTTGTTACATTGTGCCTCGCTGTTGAAGGGCGGGTTTTGTCTGTGTTGCAACCCGCCCTAAGACCCCTTTCACACTGGGGCGGTTTGCAGGCGCTATTGCGCTAAAAATAGCGCCTGCAAATTGACCCGAAACAGCCGCTGCTGTGTCTCCCCCGAGGGCTTTCACACTGGAGCGGTGCGCCGGCAGGACGGGAAAAAAAGTCCTGCTAGCAGCATCTTTGGAGCGGTGAAGGAGCAGAGTGTATACACTGCTCCTGCCCATTGAAATCAGTGGGGCAGCGCGGCTCTGCAGAGGCGCTTTGCGGTGGTTTTTAACCCTTTCTCAGCCGCTAGCGGGGATAAAACCACCCTGCTAGTGGCCGAATACCGCCGCTAAAACGACGCTAATAATAGCGGCACTTTACCGCCGACGCACCTCCCACCCCAGTGTGAAAGGGGCCTTAGACAAAGGCAACAGGCGCTGATCAAGACACTAAAGCCGCCGCGCAACACTGACAAAAAGCCACCTTGAGCAGATTGAACCCTGCGCGGCAACAGTGAGGCACCCTATGAGAATGTCCCTCCGCTCTGTGAATAGCTTTTAATAGTGTCCGTGACATTCTCTCTCCCGTCGAAAAATGCTTCCTCTGATGTGCGCATGCGCCATGATCATGTCACTTCAGCTGGAGTGAGGCTCCTTCCTGCGCAGGCACTTTTGGACGGAGGGCACATATCACCGGCATCTTTTTTCTTTTGCCAGTGTCTAATCCTCTAAAGGTAGGTGTAAATAGCCCACGGTGAAGATCGATGATCTGGTGCCTCACACCACATGATGATGTAATAAAGTCCATGTAATTGGACGTTGGAGAGGACACGTTATGTGTGGGACGATGAATGGACGTCGCAGAGGACACGTTATGTGTGGGACGATGAATGGACGTCGGAGAGGACACATTGTGTGTGGGACAATGAATGGACGTCGGAGAGGACACGTTGTGTGTGAGACGATGAATGGACGTCGCAGAGGACAGGTTGTGTGTGGGACAATGAATGGACGTCGGAGAGGACACGTTGTGTGTGAGACGATGAATGGACGTCGCAGAGGACAGGTTGTGTGTGGGACAATGAATGGATGTCGGAGAGGACGCTTTATGTGTGGGACGATGAATGGACGTCAGAGAGGACAGGTTGTATGTGGGAAGATGAATGGATGTCGGAGAGGACACGTTGTTTGTGGGACGATGAATGGATGTCGGAGAGGACACGTTGTTTATGGGACGATGAATGGACGTCGGAGAGGACACGTTGTTTGTGGGACGATGAATGGACGTCGGCGAGGACACGTTATGTGTGGGACGATGAATGGACATCAGAGAGGACAGGTTGTATGTGGGACGATGAATGGACGTCGGAGAGGACACGTTATGTGGTGGACGATGAATGGACGTCGGAGAGGACACGTTGTGTGTGTGACGATGAATGGACGTCGGAGAGGACACATTGTGTGTGGGACGTTGAATGGATGTCGGAGAGGACACGTGTGTGGGACGATGAATGGATGTCGGAGAGGACACGTTATGTGTGGGACGATGATGGATGTCGGAGAGGACACGTTGTGTGTGGGACAATGAATGGATGTCGGAGAGGACACATTGTTTGTGGGACGATGACTGGACGTCGGAGAGGACACGTTGTTTGTGGGACGATGAATGGACGTCGGAGAGGACACATTGTGTGTGAGACGTTGAATGGATGTCGGAGAGGACACGTTATGTGTGGGACGATGAATGGACGTCGGAGAGGACACATTGTGTGTGGGACGTTGAATGGATGTCGGAGAGGACACGTGTGTGGGACGATGAATGGATGTCGGAGAGGACACGTTATGTGTGGGACGATGATGGATGTCGGAGAGGACACGTTGCGTGTGGGTCGATAAATGGACGTCGGAGAGGACACGTTGTGTGTGGGACGATGAATGGACGTCGGAGAGGACACGTTGTGTGTGGGACGATGAATGGACGTCGGAGAGGACACATTGTGTGTGGGACGATGAATGGACGTCGGAGAGGACACATTGTGTGTGGGACGATGAATGGACGTCGGAGAGGACACATTGTGTGTGGGACGATGAATGGACGTCGGAGAGGACACATTGTGTGTGGGATGTTGAATGGATGTCGGAGAGGACACGTTGTGTGTGGGTCGATGAATGGACGTCGGAGAGGACACGTTGTGTGTGGGACGATGAATGGACGTCGGAGAGGACACGTTGTGTGTGGGACGATGAATGGACGTCGGAGAGGACACATTGTGTGTGGGACGATGAATGGATGTCGGAGAGGACACATTGTGTGTGGGACAATGAATGGACGTCGGAGAGGACACGTTATGTGTGGGACGATGAATGGATGTCGGAGAGGACACGTTGTGTGTGGGACAATGAATGGATGTCGGAGAGGACACATTGTTTGTGGGACGATGAATGGACGTCGGAGAGGACACGTTATGTGTGGGACGATGACTGGACGTCGGAGAGGACACGTTGTTTGTGGGACGATGAATGGACGTCGGAGAGGACACATTGTGTGTGAGACGTTGAATGGATGTCGGAGAGGACACGTTATGTGTGGGACGATGAATGGACGTCGGAGAGGACACATTGTGTGTGGGACGTTGAATGGATGTCGGAGAGGACACGTGTGTGGGACGATGAATGGATGTCGGAGAGGACACGTTATGTGTGGGACGATGATGGATGTCGGAGAGGACACGTTATGTGTGGGACGATGAATGGATGCCGGAGAGGACACGTTATGTGTGGGACGACGATGGACGTCGGAGAGGACACGTTATGTGTGGGAGGATGAATGGATGGTGGAGAGGACACGTTATGTGGGACGATGAATGGAGAAGATGGATTCTCTGATAAAGAACAGTCAGAAGACGAGTCCAGAAGAAAACTTGTGCATTTTATTGATCCCACAGACCATTTTCTGGGTACATATAGATATATATATATATATATCATCTTTGTCCACCTGTATTTCCATACTACTAGAAAAGAGTCCTGAGGCACTATGTGTATTGCTTGTCTCTGGCCTAAACAAACACACGACAGCCCTGTAGTACAGCAAAACCCTGAATGACTGACAGCAGCTCTTACTAATAATTTAATAAATATTTGGTTTGCATGAATGAATTCAGTGAATGAAGACCGTTTGCAGCAATTCTGAGGAAGCAGCATAGCCTATAGGCGAAAGGTCAAGTGTTTTCCCTGCATGCAGTCTTTATTATGGAATGTCCCATGCTCCCCATCCCCCATCCCACCCCACCCAGAGTCCCAATTCACATTGCTTGTGTCATCTTCCCTTTTATTGTGAGTGGTTTGTTCCAGGACATGGGGGAAGAGACCATTAGATTACATGAGATGGTGTACCGCTGAGACTCTGGCAGCTTTTGCCAAGTCCCTCTCCTCTTGCCATGTCCATTTCCAGGAAATCCTCCGGCATTTCCTGAATGTTTTGGCACCGAAGGTCTTCCTTTTTCCTGCAGAGTCCCATCTTGCATGGCCTCACCAGCGCTAGGAAGAACGCCCCAACCGCCATTCCAGCAGCACAAGAGTAAAAAGCCGACCCGTAGTTTTGGCTCCAGTCTACCAGCACTCCTGCAAGTAAAGCACAGACATCCGGCAATGAGTGGTGCTTTGGGTTCTACCATTGCTTGTTCCAAGCACTACAACCAAAGCATGTCCCACCCCCAACTATACAACTGCCCAACCCATGAAAACCATCACACCTCTTCCCGAAATCTGCCTGGTGCCTCCATAATGAATGCTATATAAAGAGAGAAGGAAAGAAATTCCATCCATGTACCTTCATAGAGAAAAGTTGAGACAAAAGGGGGGTGACCAGCTAAGGTGTACATACAGTCAGGTCCATAAATATTGGGACATGGACACAATTCTAATCTTTTTGGCTCTATACACCACCACAATGGATCTGAAATGAAATGAACAAGATGTGCTTTAACGGGGGGGGGGGGGCGTGGCCTGACCTAGCAGGAAGATGGAAGCTTAATCCCTGAGCTCCTGCCACCACAGGGAAAAGCTGACTGGAATCTGAGGTAAAATTGCCCCTAAATCCCTCCAAATCATGGGGACTGCATCGCGGAACTCTTCTGCCTCCCGCTTCCCCCACGAACAATGAGGGTTATAATATTCCTGAAATGCTTCATACCAGCAGAGGGAACACGGGGCCTTCCCGCCACAGACACTCACACTCTCAGGCTTCTGAGGCAGCCCTGACAGAACCGCCACACACAGGATCTCCAAACCCTGACAGGGATAGAAATGTCATTGAACTCTCACCACAGCCGCACTTAAACATGCAGGACCTGCGGACCATCGCAGAGGATATCAAAAGACACCTTATCTGCCGCCATTTCAGAGCTCAGGCTCGATATCCGTGCGCTCAGTGACAGAGTTCTCACAGTTGAAAGAGTGACTGAACGCCATGATGTAACTATCCACAAAGCTGCGAATCGCATTGACTCCCACACATTACAAATGAGAGATATGCAACGCCATGTGGAAGACCTCGACAACAGAGGTCGGCGCCGTAATCTCAGAGTCAGAGGACTGCCAGAGGCCATCGAGGGAGAACAAATAGCCCCCACTGTGACTGGAATCTTCAATGGTCTGCTTAATAGACCACCTCCTACACCCATTGATATGGAAAGGATCCACCGGGCCTTACGTCCCAAGGGAAGGGAGACGGATCCCCCAGAGGGACATCATTTGCTGTATAATAGACTTCAAACTGAAGGAAGAAATTATCAGACAAGCAAGAAGCAGACCTCAAATTCTCCATGATGGGAGAGCAATCCAAATCTATCAGGACCTCTCAGGAATCACCTTACAGTACCGCCGTGATCTGAGGCCTCTGCTGGACGCCCTTCGCATGAAAAGGTATTCAATATAAATGGAAATTCCCGTTTTGCCTTTCTGCCTCCACCCAGGGCCGCACGGCTCTCCTGAGAGGACCAGAGGATCTCCCACACTTCTGCGGAACCCTGGGCATACCCCTGGTAGATGTCCCTAACTGGTATGCGGAGTTTCGTCACTCGGTGACAAGCAAAGAATCACCTCAGGAAGAACCCATGGAGGCGCAAGATACCAGGTACCGTAGGAGAAGGTCCCCACCCGCCCCCAGACACCTTACCGGTACCCACATTCACTACCAGGAGGGCAGCCCCACAAACTCACCGAGGCTCAGGAGAGCTCGCCAAAACCGCTAGCCGGCCTCAGATACACGCTACCATGTAATCTCAGTTTGCCCTGTTCTGCTTTAGTCAGTTCTCTCACACTGTTAACCTTTAATTCAATGTTTATGTGACTGACTTTCTTCAAGAGATATTCAGCACAATAGATGTTTTGCATCTTTACTGGGTTCGGATTGTGTCCCTGTCATGGACATTGCAAGTCTAGATAGAAAGCAGCAGCACTTGCCTATGGAATGAACACCGCCCATATGTCTAGTGTAGTGTTCTAAAACTACATGACCCACAGCACCCTGCGGTTTGTACCCGCCCTTGACCTGGTAGCAGTTCTGTACAGTGTCACTTTCGCCCACAATCTCCCTGACACCAAGGAAAAGCATCAAGAACATCCGACGAACACGGCGACTGTTACCTGGACAACGCCTCAGATCATCGCACTCAATGCTGACTTCCGGGGCTGTGTCTCACATGGACTCCTCTTCTACTCCATCGCTGGCGGCAACCACTCGTGTACTGACTGAGGAGCCTACAGGGGCTTCCCCCTCCATCTACATGTCCTGTACAGACACTCAACTGATGTGACGCCTACCTGAAGACTTATACACAGTACACTACATCCATCTACATGTCCTGTACAGACACTCAACTGATGTGACACCTACCTGAAGACTTATACACAGTACACTACATCCATCTACATGTCCTGTACAGACACTCACTGCTGGGAACTGATGTGATACCTACCTGAAGGCTTATACACAGTACACTACATCCATCTACATGTCCTGTACAGACACTCACTGCTGGGAACTGATGTGACACCTACCTGAAGACTTATACACAGTACACTACATCCATCTACATGTCCTGTACAGACACTCAACTGATGTGACACCTACCTGAAGACTTATACACAGTACACTACATCCATCTACATGTCCTGTACAGACACTCACTGCTGAGAACTGATGTGACACCTACCTGAAGACTTATACACAGTACACTACATCCATCTACATGTCCTGTACAGACACTCACTGCTGGGAACTGATGTGACACCTACCTGAAGACTTATACACAGTACACTACATCCATCTACATGTCCTGTACAGACACTCACTGCTGGGAACTGATGTGACACCTACCTGAAGACTTATACACAGTACACTACATCCATCTACATGTCCTGTACAGACACTCAACTGATGTGACACCTACCTGAAGACTTATACACAGTACACTACATCCATCTACATGTCCTGTACAGACACTCAACTGATGTGACACCTACCTGCAGGCTTATGCAGAGTGCACTACCGCCATCTACTGGCCTGTAACTGTAACTTTACCCAATCACACTTGCTGGCATGTTAGGTTGCACGGTGAGGTATGAGGTATATTCCACACTCTCTCTATGGGAAATCTTCTAGTCTACAAGTTTAGTATTCCTCAGACTTTCTAGTTGGAGATCTGTCACTGATTACATGGTCAGCTTGCTGACTGATTTACTTGTTTATTTACATGTTACTCCGGTTATAGTGTTCTATCCGTCTTTTGAGATTTTTGTGCTGTTTTTAGGCCCTATAAATGTCCTCTGTTTAATTACCTCACACGTTCTGAGGCCGACACTTGACCCATGAGAGGGCACCCACCTTTACAAATCTCGCATTTAGCCGTGATAGTATTTAATGGCGTTTTGGGTGCCTTCTGGTATGGGGGCTGGGTGGTGGTATCAGAACTCCCAATATTTCTATATGATGGTTCTTGTATGCTATTTGTGTAATGATGCATTTACTCACCCAAATCCCAGCACTCACGTTTCTTTGAGAGTATCCCCTCGCCCTATTATTATATATCCCCCAGAAAATACGTTCTCCAAAACCTCCTCCTTTTATCACCTGAAGACCCTGAGGTGGCGGACTATACCATTCTTTTCTTTACCTATAGTCCTCCTTCACTGCTTAGTGATTGCCAACCCCCACACAGTTGTGAGTCACGGTGCTGTTACACCCCTCGGGGTACACACATTGTACCCGCACTGTACCTTACCGATACTGTACAGTTTAGAGGTACGGGAGCAAGTCACCCCCAAACCTCATCGGTTTCACCCCAGTTACCCCAACATTACACTTAAGCCTGCCATACACTGAACAGACCCACATCCTGATCGCCTAGGTCATCCCTCTCCCTTCACTCATACTTATGGCGGATGACACAGAGCCCCGGGCCTCACCGCCTGACCTACATAAGCACCTACAGACACTCAAACTCTGCTCAATCAATATACAAGGCCTTAACATCCCAGAGAAAAGGTCTAAACTGTTCTATTTCCTACAACGATCGAAAATACATGTAGCACTTATACAGGAAACGCACTTCAGGACGGATAGCATCCCTAAACTGTATAATCACCAATTCCCACTGGTGTACCACGCTTCCAACACCGAGGCTAAATCCAAAGGAGTCTCAATCTTAATTTCTAAACAATGCCCCCTGCAGGTGACAGAAGTCCAAAGAGACTCCCAAGGGAGATTCCTATTCATTAAAAGGCACTCTACACCACAGACCTGTCACAATAGCTAACATTTACGCCCCTAACTCGCAACAAGTGGCCTTTTTTAGAGACACCTTCCAACAACTTCTCAGCTTCCAATCAGGTACTCTGATAGTAGGAGGCGACTTCAATGTCGCTCTGAATCCCTCCCTTGACACAACCAATGGTGCTTCCTCCCTAACCTACAGAGCCCTATGAGCTATTAAAATGCAACTCAGCAACCTGTTACTTCACGATGCTTGGCGCACATTACACCCCAACACTAAGGACTTCACCTTCTTTTCTGCACCTCATAACAAATACTCCAGAATAGACCACTTTTTCTTATCCCAAAATGATCTCACACACACCTCTCAAAAGCCACGATTGAACCCATGGTTCTTTCTGATCACAACCCCATATTTATAACTCTAACCCTCCCGACGACCCATGGTAGGTCCAACATATGGCGACTTGATAATTCTCTACTGACCGACCTGGACCATATTCAACAAATTACCACGAGCCTCACCCAATACTTTACAGAAAATACAACAGAAGACACCTCTCCTATCTCCGTTTGGGCAGCACACAAATGCGTCATAAGGGGGAAATTTATCTTCCTTGCGGCCCAACGAAACAAACTTAGAAAAGCACGAATTAATGAGCTGACTGACCGCATACTAACACTTGAACAAGCACACAAAGCATCGCTAGCAGCTTCCACATTAACGGAACTAACTCAGACCAGAGAAGAACTTCTAGAGGAACTTAACCACACACTAAAACGTAACTACGCCATGACCCAAAAATTATTCTACGAATTCGGCAACAAGTCGGGTAAACTTTTAGCCAGAGCGCTTCAAGTTAAGAAAGCGGCCCATACCATTCACAAAATTACAACACCGACTGGCGACGCCCTTGTTACTACAGATGATATCTCTGACCATTTTGTTCAGTACTTCTCCAAACTATACAACCTCCCCACCACGCTCCCCCCTGCAGCCACCTCGGACCGAATGACAGCCATTACAGACTTCCTTGCACAATACTGTCCCTCCCCCCTCTCTTCAGATGAATCCTCGGACCTTGATCTCCCACTCTCAGGAGAAGAAATTTTAACTGCATTAAAACAAATGAAACCGGGCAAAAGCCCTGGCCCAGATGGCCTGACAGTTAGCTATTATAAGTCCTTCCCAGGCACCCTCGTTCCCCACCTCACCAAAGCCTTCAATAATCTCTCACCAACCTCTAATACGATGAGGGACATCCTTGAAGCACACGTCACTCTCATTCCCAAACAAGGCAAAGACCCCTCATTGGTCTCTAACTACTGCCCAATATCACTTCTGAACGTAGACCTAAAGCTCTACGCCAAAGTGTTGGCAAACCGCATTCTCCCTCTGCTACCCAAATTAATCTCCCTTGATCAAGTAGGTTTTGTCCCTGGCAGGGAGGCCAGGGACAATACTATCAAGGCTCTAAATATCCATCACTGGCTCTCCAAAACATCCACACAAGGTTTTTTCCTGTCTTTGGACGTGGAGAAGGCGTTCGACAGGGAGGCCTGGGACTATATGGAAGCGACTTTAAGAGTAATGGGTTTCCCATCGCATCTACTCCAAATGATCCTGGCGCTATACTCTGCACCTACAGCTAAACTTATGATCAATGGCCGCCTGTCGAATGCCTTCTCTGTCTCAAACGGAACCCGTCAGGGATGCCCCCCTATCCCCGCTCATATTCATCCTTACTATGGAACCAATGATCCGCAGATTAAGAGACAACCCGGATGTCAAAGGCATTAACATTGGTGATAACCACTATAAATTAGCAGCCTATGCGGATGACGTTTTACTCTTCCTCACGGACCCTATAGTTACTATCCCCAATCTTCTTAAAGATTTCTCATTATTCAAAACCTTGTCAAACCTTCAAATTAACTTTACAAAATCGAAAGCACTGAACATCTCCCTACCAGCCACACTGGTCACCCAATGCAAACAGAACTTCCCCTTTACATGGGAATCACAGGACATTACATACCTGGGCATCAAAATACCTACTAAACTACAGGATCTCTACAAGAGAAACTTCCAACCCGCGCTTCAAAACATACAAGCTGATTTAAATAAATGGCATTTCGGGTCCTTCTCCTGGTTGGGTAGGACAGCCATATTAAAAATGAATGTACTGCCCAGACTTCTTTACCTTTTTCAGGCAATCCCCATAAAGCTACCCACCTCCTTTTTTACATCATACAAGCGTATGTGCAGGACTTTTATCTGGGCGCCCAAGACCCCCCGACTAAGCTGGGATAGACTAGTGCTCCCCAAGCTATTAGGGGGCCTTGGCCTCCCCGACATTGAAAAATACCACTGGGCATGTCATTTAACTAGGATTGTAGATTGGCATCTGCATCGTTCCAATAAAGCCTGGATTACACTTGAGGACTCTTTCAGTAAAACCCCACTGTCACATCTACCCTGGATCAATCACAACTCCATTCCTAGAGATTTGGTGACACATCCCTTTATTGGAGCCACATTGTCCCACCTTAAATTATCCGGCAAAGCACTGGATTACACACCGCACCCAGGCCCTATGACCCCTTTGGTCCATAATCCTGACTTCCTGCCAGGCCTTGCCTTAAGAGATCTGCACAGGGAATCATGCACAGCCCCCATCAGGGCACACCACTTCTTCCAAAATGGTGAACTCCTCCCCCACCAAGCCATGGCAGCCAAACTCACTGATTACAACATCCCCTTTTACAAGTACCTACAATTAAGACACTTTTTTTACTGATGCCAAATCCATCTCACTGTGGTACCGAGAGCGTACACCCTTTGAATTGTTATGTGATAGTTCAGAACCCCAACGTCATGTGATCTCTACTGTTTACACATTCTTATTTTCAAATTGCAAAATTAAAGATGATAAGCTTATCCGTCGTTGGGAATCAGAACTGTCTATAGACTTAACCTCCACTGAATGGGAACGTATACACAACCATATTCATAAGGGCTCCATTAATGTATCCACCCAGGAAAACAGATACAAAATATTCACCAACTGGTATAGGACACCTGATAAGATCCACAAAATGCACCCCTCAGTCCCCCCGACATGCTGGAGTTGCAATGCGGCGCTTGGCACCCTCATTCATATCTGGTGGGAATGTCCTCTTATCATACCGTACTGGACGGAAATTCACCGCCTTATCACCCAAATGACCTCTTACGCCCCAGACTTCACTCCGGCCCAATACATGCTCCATCACACCTCCATGCCCCTCTCCTCCTACAAAAAATCCCTTACCCTACACCTTATCAATGCAGCCAACCTCTGTGTCCCGGTTCACTGGAGGAGTTCCACACCACCCGCAGTGGCTGAATGGTTCAAAAGAGTCGATAGAACGTCCGAGATGGAAAAACTCATTTACCAAGCAAAAGACAATCCGACAAAATTTAATACAACATGGGCTTGCTGGTTACACTTTAGAGTTTCCTCTCCGCAGATCATTCCACCCAGTGACCCAACCTCTCCGCCATGATCGATACTGATCTGTCACAGAAACGTCATAGTGTCTGGCTGATCGTGTCCTCTCTCCGTCCACACCCTCCCCCCGTCCACACCCTTCCTCTTACCCAATTAATCCTCACCGATCATACTTAGGCGATCTCCACACCCTCTCAACCTGATACCAACATAACTCCTTCACTGTTCCGACAGGAGCTCACACCCTAACGGTTTCTGGTCTCCTTACTCCCCCCCCCCCCACTCCTAGATAACATGATTATTACGGAGCTGCCTCTCAATCATATGGGTACCGAATAGGTTTAAAACCACACACATTACTACACATGAACCCTTTAGGGGTGAATGGGTTTAAGGGTGGCTTTGATCGGTACATAACATTACCCCGATTGGAGCCCTACCCCCACACCAACCCCTCCTCCCTCACACGGAGATGCTTAATGATCCTTAGTTTATACACTTGTTAATTAGGATATTCCCGCTTTACCATAGGAATACTTTACTGGGTCAGAACTTCACCTCCATCACTAATACAGAAGTCACCTAGTAAGAGGCTCAGTTGGCCGTATTTTGAACTCGTTCTTTCATTTCTGCTTTATTTATCGATTGTATGACTTATTGATTGTATGACTTATTGATTGTATGACTTATTGATTGTATGACTTATCGATTGTATTAACAGCTTCTGTTTCAATGTATACCCGATAACTGTGACTTTATGTATATCTGAAAAATTTTAATAAACATTTATTGGAAAAAAAAAAAAAAAAAAAAAAAAAAGGATGTGCTTTAACTGCAGACTTTCAGCTTTAATTTGAGGGGATTTACATCCAAATCAGGTGAACGGTGTAGGAATTACAACAGTTTGTATATGTGCCTCCCACTTTTTAAAGGGGCCAAAAGTAATGGGACAGATTAACAATCATCCATCAAACTTTCACTTTTTAATACTTGGTTGCAAATCCTTTGCAGTCAATTACAGCCTGAAGTCTGGAACACATAGACATCACCAGACGTTGGGTTTCATCCCTGGTGATGCTCTGCCAGGCCTCTATTGTAACTGTCTTCAGTTCCTGCTTGTTCTTGGGGCATTTTCCCTTCAGTTTTGTCTTCAGCAAGTGAAATGCATGCTCAATCGGATTCAGGTCAGGTGATTGACTTGGCCATTGCATAACATTCCACTTCTTTCCCTTAAAAATCTCTTTGGTTGCTTTCGCAGTATGCTTCGGGTCATTGTCCATCTGCACTGTGAAGCGCCGTCCAATGAGTTCTGAAGCATTTTGCTGAATATGAGCAGATAATATTGTCCGAAACACTTCAGAATTCATCCTGCTGCTTTTGTCAGCAGTCACATCATCAATAAATACAAGAGAACCAGTTCCATTGGCAGCCATACATGCCCACGTCATGACACTACCACCACCATGCTTCACTGATGAGGTGGTATGCTTTGGATGATGAGCAGTTCCTTTCCTTCTCCATACTCTTCTCTTCCCATCACTCTGGTACAAGTTGATCTTGGCCTCATCTCTCCATAGGATGTTGTTCCAGAACTCTGAAGGCTTTTTTAGATGTTGTTTGGCAAACTCTAATCCGGCCTTCCTGTTTTTGAGGCTCACCAATGGTTTACATCTTGTGGTGAACCCTCTGTATTCACTCTGGTGAAGTCTTCTCTTGATTGTTGACTTTGACACACATACACCGACCTCCTGGAGAGTGTTCTTCATCTGGCCAACTGTTGTGAAGGGTGTTTTCTTCACCAGGGAAAGAATTCTTCGGTCATCCACCACAGTTGTTTTCCGTGGTCTTCCGGGTCTTTTGGTGTTGCTGAGCTCACCGATGCGTTCTTTCTTTTTAAGGATGTTCCAAACAGTTGATTTGGCCACACCTAATGTTTTTGCTATCTCTCTGATGGGTTTGTTTTGTTTTTTCAGCCTAATGATGGCTTGTTTCACTGATAGTGACAGCTCTTTGGATCTCATATTGAGAGTTGACAGCAACAGATTCCAAATGCAAATAGCACACTTGAAATGAACTCTGGACCTTTTATCTGCTCCTTGTAAATGAGATAATGAGGGAACACACACCTGGCCATGGAACAGCTGAGTAGCCAATTGTCCCATTACTTTTGATCCCTTAAAAAGTGGGAGGCACATATACAAACTGTTGTAATTCCTACACCGTTCACCTGATTTGGATGAAAATACCCTCAAATTAAAGGATCACTAAAGCTTTTTGTTATTTAAAAAAAAAAAAAAAAAAAAAAATATAACATGTTATACTTACCTCCACTGTGTGGCTCGTTTTGCACAGAGTGGCCCCGAACCTGGTCTTCTGGGGTCCCTTGGCGGCTGTCTCGGCTCCCCCCCCACAAGGACTCAACACTTTCATATGAGCTCTCTCGCATGGTGTTGAGTGCTTGCGGGCGCGATCCCGTAATACAGCCAGCGGCCATAGCCGCTCACTGTATCACTCAGCCCTGCCCCCGGCGCGCCGCATCATTGAATGTGATTGACAGCAGCGCGAGCCAATGGCTGCGCTGCTTTCAATCCATCCACTCTAGCCAATCAACGGCCAGGCTGAGCGGCGAAGAGGATGTCAGGAGCGAGCGCACGACTTTCGAGGGGTCGGGCAAGTAAAAGTAGGGGGGGGGGCACGGTATTGTTGAATGTTTTTTCACCTTAATGCATAGAATGCATTAAGGTGAAAAAACTTTTACCTTTACAACCCCTTTAAAGCTGAAAGTCTACAGTTAAAGCACATCTTGTTCGTTACATTTTAAATCCATTGTGGTGGTGTATAGAGCCAAAAAGATTAGAATTGTGTCCATGTCCCAATATTTATGGACCTGACTGTAGTTCTTGTAGAAAAACGTATGGAAAAGAGAGAACTAATGAAAATGTCTACTCAGAATTGCAGGTATTGCTTAGTACTTGAGGAAAGTTGGAACACACCATCCTCTGATTGGGAGTGTCTGCACCACATCAGCTGGTATGACCCCAAAACAGAGAAGGTGTCTGTATTCTAAGCTGTGTCACCTATGGAAGCCATCACCACCTCTACAGATTTCATTCATCCGGAAAGGTTTACAAAAAAGCTGGAATGGAGCTGTGTGTGCCCTGACCTCGGTCACATCAGAGGACATTCATGTATGTCCAGACCATACAACTGGCCTGATATGGGGCAATGGAAAACCAGAATGAAGATATGCACAGGGGCACTGCGTTATGGGTAGGGGGACCGTGTAAACCCAGAGTTATATGGCCATGTGTGGGATCATCATCTGCATATATGACATTTAAATTTCCATGAATGAAGTCTGTTATATGGACAACCAGCCCTGATCTCTTCTAGGAGGAATCCATGAAGAAGTAGCTGATGAGGACTAATGATTCTGGTTGTCCCAGTGAAGTATCATCGGGGGATTACAGAAGAGGCAATGTTGTGAACATGAACTGAGGTGAGACATTACACTAAACTCTCAACTGTAAGAAAAGACATTTGATATGGAGGTCTAAGAAAACACACAGACTGGTGCTCTTCATCCACTAGTTATACCCAGAGTTATAAGTCACAAGGGTTCATGGTAGGACAGTACGTGTCAAAGCATGTTCTGGGATACCAGTGTGTCCCAAAACTTCATGCTCTAATACATACATGGCCTTTAACACTCTTCCATGTCTGCAGGAGAGACCGGGGGCAATAATAGGGAAGACCTCTTCTATAAAACACTATGGAGAGCCATCTAGCCTCTCACTCTCTCAGGGTTGCATTCATTTCACAGCTAATATTCCAACATTTTTACATCTGAAACACATTGAAAATTTGACCCTACTGATTCTTACCTCCAAGTGGTGGCCCAGCCAGGCCAGCAATACTTTGGATAAAAACATAGACTCCGACTCCTGAAGACATCTTCTCAATGCCAACAATGTCTTCTTCGGCCACCAGAGGTATATGGGTGCCAGTAACTGTCCCAAGCATGCAACCAAAAAAAACGCTGCACACCACCAGCCCCCAGAAGTTACCTGCAAAGGGAAAAGCAACCAAAGCCAGGCACAGCAGAACAACAAAGATTAGCTCAATGTAAATTTTTCGAATAGGCTTTTTGTTGAGTACCCAACCAGCACCAATCCTGCCAAAGACCTCAGCGATGGCCATGGAGGATAGCATGTATGCAGACAAGTCCTTGCCTATCCCTAAGCTCAGACAAAGAGGGATGATGTACAGCGATGGCGCAAAGAAGCCCAGTGTGGCAAAAAGCCCAAAAAGTGCATAGCATATAAAACTAGGGTTCCTCAGCACTGAGAAGTCTAGAAGAGGAGGTGCCTTCTTCTCCTCCACATCCAGCTGCTCAGCCGGCTTCCTCTTCTCTAATACCACATCTGTCCTCTTCTCAGGGGTCCCGCCACCCGCTACATTCTTCGGTGAGGTAGATACTTCAACTCCAGAATCAATGGAGTCCAGAGAGGTCAACGTCTGCTCGTTTTCCAGCATGTAGCTGCTCTCCAGGTTCTGGCTTTTTGAAGACTCTTTGGCTTCTTCTGGAGGTTTGATGAGTATTGGTCGCAGTAAGGCTCCACACACTACAATGTTCAACTGTAGAGCCCCCACCATCAGCAGGCAGAACCTCCACCCCACCTGGTTGTTTAATGCAGTTATAGCTGAGGAAAGAAAAAACAGAGAAACATGAGAAAAGGAGGAGGACAGAAATAAAGATCCACCTCCAGACCAGACAAAGGCAGCCAAGGAAGAAAAATCCATGAAAATCAATCTATATATCCTGTGATATAATCTATACCATGAAATACGACTGACCACCCGTGATACAATCTATACTATGAGAAGACTGACCTCCTCCACCCATAATACAATCTATACTATGAGAAGACTGATCTCCTCCACCCATAATACAATCTATACTATGAGAGAAGACGGATCTCCTCCACCCATAATACAATCTATACTATGAGAAGACTGACCTCCTCCACCCATAATACAATCTATACTATGAGAAGACTGATCTCCTCCACCCATAATACAATCTATACTATGAGAAGACTGATCTCCTCCACACATAATACAATCTATACTATGAGAAGACTGATCTCCTCCACCCATAATACAATCTATACTATGAGAGAAGACTGATCTCCTCCACCCATAATACAATCTATACTATGAGAGAAGACTGATCTCCTCCACCCATAATACAATCTATACTATGAGAAGACTGATCTCCTCCACCCATAATACAATCTATACTATGAGAAGACTGATCTCCTCCACCCATAATACAATCTATACTATGAGAAGACTGATCTCCTCCACCCATAATACAATCTATACTATGAGAAGACTGACCTCCTCCACCCATAATACAATCTATACTATGAGAAGACTGATCTCCTCCACCCATAATACAATCTATACTATGAGAAGACTGACCTCCTCCACCCATAATACAATCTATACTATGAGAGAAGACGGATCTCCTCCACCCATAATACAATCTATACTATGAGAAGACTGATCTCCTCCACCCATAATACAATCTATACTATGAGAAGACTGATCTCCTCCACCCATAATACAATCTATACTATGAGAAGACTGATCTCCTCCACCCATAATACAATCTATACTATGAGAGAAGACTGATCTCCTCCACCCATAATACAATCTATACTATGAGAAGACTGACCTCCTCCACCCATAATACAATCTATACTATGAGAGAAGACGGATCTCCTCCACCCATAATACAATCTATACTATGAGAGAAGACTGATCTCCTCCACCCATAATACAATCTATACTATGAGAAGACTGATCTCCTCCACCCATAATACAATCTATACTATGAGAAGACTGACCTCCTCCACCCATAATACAATCTATACTATGAGAAGACTGACCTCCTCCACCCATAATACAATCTATACTATGAGAGAAGACTGACCTCCTCCACCCATAATACAATCTATACTATGAGAAGACTGATCTCCTCCACCCATAATACAATCTATACTATGAGAAGACTGATCTCCTCCACCCATAATACAATCTATACTATGAGAAGACTGACCTCCTCCACCCATAATACAATCTATACTATGAGAAGACTGATCTCCTCCACCCATAATACAATCTATACTATGAGAAGATGGACCCCTCCACCCATAATACAATCTATAATATGAGAAGACTGATCTCCTCCACCCATAATACAATCTATACTATGAGAAGATGGACCCCTCCACCCATAATACAATCTATAATATGAGAAGACTGATCTCCTCCACCCATAATACAATCTATACTATGAGAGAAGACTGACCTCCTCCACCCATAATACAATCTATACTATGAGAGAAGACTGATCTCCTCCACCCATAATACAATCTATACTATGAGAAGACTGATCTCCACCCATAATACAATCTATACTATGAGAGAAGACTGATCTCCTCCACCCATAATACAATCTATACTATGAGAAGACTGATCTCCTCCACCCATAATACAATCTATACTATGAGAAGACTGATCTCCTCCACCCATAATACAATCTATACTATGAGAAGACTGATCTCCTCCACCCATAATACAATCTATACTATGAGAAGACTGATCTCCTCCACCCATAATACAATCTATACTATGAGAGAAGACTGATCTCCTCCACCCATAATACAATCTATACTATGAGAAGACTGATCTCCACCCATAATACAATCTATACTATGAGAGAAGACTGATCTCCTCCACCCATAATACAATCTATACTATGAGAAGACTGATCTCCTCCACCCATAATACAATCTATACTATGAGAAGACTGATCTCCTCCACCCATAATACAATCTATACTATGAGAAGACTGATCTCCTCCACCCATAATACAATCTATACTATGAGAAGACTGATCTCCTCCACCCATAATACAATCTATACTATGAGAGAAGACTGATCTCCTCCACCCATAATACAATCTATACTATGAGAAGACTGATCTCCTCCACCCATAATACAATCTATACTATGAGAAGACTGATCTCCTCCACCCATAATACAATCTATACTATGAGAAGACTGATCTCCTCCACCCATAATACAATCTATACTATGAGAAGACTGATCTCCACCCATAATACAATCTATACTATGAGAGAAGACTGATCTCCTCCACCCATAATACAATCTATACTATGAGAAGACTGATCTCCTCCACCCATAATACAATCTATACTATGAGAAGACTGATCTCCTCCACCCATAATACAATCTATACTATGAGAAGACTGATCTCCACCCATAATACAATCTATACTATGAGAAGACGGACCCCTCCTGTGAAATAAAAGGGATGAGGTATGAAACCTACCTGGAGCGAATGCGAACACAGCGAAGCACTCTCCGGTGGACGCGATGGCGGTGACCAGCGATCGGCGTTTCTCGAAGTATTGGGACAGGATGGTGACGGTCGGGAGGAAGCTGAGACAATAACCCAATCCTGAAAGAGACGAATGTTTTACAAGCTGGAGATCCCACCTTCAATGTCCCATCAGGAAGACTCACCAGACACGACCCCGATGGTCAGGTACATGTCCACCACATTCCGGGCAAAGGAGGCCGTGATCATCCCCAGGCTGATGAGGAATCCCCCGAGCATGACGACCGGCCGATGGCCAAACCGATTACTCAGCACCGTAGAGAGGGGAGCTAAAAGAGAGAGACAAGACATAACTAGAGGGTGAGATCCCACAGCGCCCCCCACAGGCCACCTATCATCAATGACATACCGGTGAAGGTAAGTACGAAGACACATATAGAGATGATCCAGGAGATCCGGCTGTTACTTTCACCAAAGTACACCATCAGATCCTTGAAGAAGACGCCGAACGACTTAATGACTCCGTACGTGAAAACCTCCACGAAGAAGAAGGCGACCGCCACCACCCAGCCCCATCCCCCATCAGGCACTTCGGTATAGACATTGGCACCTGGACAATTCCGTATGACCGCCATCGCTGTCTGTCTGGGGAGACAAAATATTGATCGTTATACAGAGAATACACAGGACACAATATTACCCTCCCCCTTATATATATATATATATATATATAGATTTTATTTCCCAAATGGCAGCGTATCAAGGCGATCATCAATGGGAAGCCTTTATGTCAAACATTGATTGGGAGTTTTGTTAGAAAACAATGATGTCATTACTAATGAAAAACGCACGGCGAGGGTCTTGTGGAGAATTCAACAAAAACATCTCAATTAAAAAAGGACAAAACCTTCCAACGTGATTGGAGGACATTCGAAGGTGGCAAAGCCTATAAATGGCAATCAAACCAAAACGATCATTTCTCAAAAGCACAAAATAAAAATAAATGCACATCAACCACCCGAACATTCACCAAGTTCTCCTTTTTATCTTTCACCTCAGTGCATAGGTCGTAGACGAAACATGTGTGGGCGGAGCGGTGAGGAGTCACATGATGAACCTCCCCATTGGAGGATCCACCCCCTCCCGTCACAATACAAATAATGACGTATTACATCCACAGGGTCATTCTGGATCCTCTTTAAGCATTTCCTCTACTGCATCAAACATCCATAGGCACGATCGATTGAATACGGGATCAAACACAGACCCTTCAAAAAGGAAATCTCAAGCACATCCACCCAACTTACACAAAAACCACGTTAAATGTTGTAAATTTGTCAACATCAAAATTCCAACAAGACAATCTAAATCTACAATCTACAATCATCCACAATCTACAATCATCTACAATCATCCACAATCAACAATCATCTACAATCTACAATCATCCACAATCTACAATCCACAATCTACAATCTACAATCATCCACAATCTACAATCATCCACAATCAACAATCATCTACAATCATCCACAATCAACAATCTACAATCATCTACAATCATCCACAATCAACAATCATCTACAATCTACAATCATCCACAATCTACAATCTACAATCATCTACAATCATCCACAATCTACAATCATCTACAATCATCCACAATCTACAATCATCTACAATCATCCACAATCATCCACAATCTACAATCATCCACAATCTACAATCATCCACAATCTACAATCATCCACAATCTACAATCATCCACAATCATCCACAGTCTACAATCTACAATCATCCACAATCTACAATAATCCACAATCATCCACAATCTACAATCATCCACAATCTACAATCATCCACAATCTACAATCATCCACAGTCTACAATCTACAATCATCCACAGTCTACAATCATCCACAATCTACAATCATCCACAATCTACAATCTACAATCATCCACAATCTACAATCTACAATCATCCACAATCTACAATCATCCACAATCTACAATCATCCACAATCTACAATCATCCACAATCATCCACAGTCTACAATCTACAATCATCCACAATCTACAATAATCTACAATCATCCACAATCTACAATCCACAATCATCCACAATCTACAATCATCCACAATCTACAATCATCCACAGTCTACAATCATCCACAGTCTACAATCATCCACAGTCTACAATCATCCACAATCTACAATCATCCACAATCATCCACAATCTACAATCATCCACAATCTACAATCATCCACAGTCTACAATCATCCACAATCTACAATCATCCACAGTCTACAATCATCCACAATCCAAAATCTACAATCATCCACAGTCTACAATCATCCACAATCCAAAATCTACAATCATCCACAGTCTACAATCATCCACAGTCTACAATCATCCACAGTCTACAATCATCCACAGTCTACAATCATCCACAGTCTACAATCTACAATCATCCACAATCATCCAAAATCTACAATCATCCACAATCTACAATAATCTACAATCATCCACAATCTACAATCTACAATAATCTACAATCATCCACAATCTACAATCTACAATAATCTACAATCATCCACAATCTACAATCTACAATAATCTACAATAATCTACAATCTACAATAATCTACAATCATCCACAGTCTACAATCATCCACAGTCTACAATCATCCACAATCATCTACAATCATCCACAAACTACAATCATCCACAATCTACAATCATCCACAATCATCCACAATCTACAATCATCCACAATCTACAATCATCCACAATCTACAATAATCTACAATCATCTACAATCATCCACAATCTACAATCATCCACAATCATCCACAGTCTACAATCTACAATCATCCACAATCTACAATCATCCACAATCATCTACAATCATCTACAATCATCCACAATCTACAATCATCCACAATCATCCACAGTCTACAATCTACATTCATCCACAATCTACAATAATCTACAATCATCCACAGTCTACAATCATCCACAGTCTACAATCATCCACAATCATCCACAATCTACAATAATCTACAATCATCCACAATCTACAATCATCCACAATCTACAATCTACAATCATCCACAATCTACAATAATCTACAATCATCCACAATCCACAGTCTACAATCATCCACAATCTACAATCATCCACAATCTACAATCATCCACAGTCTACAATCTACAATCATCCACAGTCTACAATCATCCACAATCTACAATCATCCACAATCTACAATCTACAATCATCCACAATCTACAATCTACAATCATCCACAATCCACAATCTACAATCATCCACAATCTACAATCATCCACAATCTACAATCATCCACAATCATCCACAGTCTACAATCTACAATCATCCACAATCTACAATAATCTACAATCATCCACAATCTACAATCCACAATCATCCACAATCTACAATCATCCACAATCTACAATCATCCACAATCTACAATCATCCACAATCATCCACAGTCTACAATCTACAATCATCCACAATCTACAATAATCTACAATCATCCACAATCATCCACAGTCTACAATCATCCACAGTCTACAATCATCCACAGTCTACAATCATCCACAATCATCCACAATCTACAATCATCCACAATCTACAATCATCCACAATCTACAATCATCCACAGTCTACAATCATCCACAATCTACAATCATCCACAGTCTACAATCATCCACAATCCAAAATCTACAATCATCCACAGTCTACAATCATCCACAATCCAAAATCTACAATCATCCACAGTCTACAATCATCCACAGTCTACAATCATCCACAGTCTACAATCATCCACAGTCTACAATCATCCACAGTCTACAATCTACAATCATCCACAATCATCCAAAATCTACAATCATCCACAATCTACAATAATCTACAATCATCCACAATCTACAATCTACAATAATCTACAATCATCCACAATCTACAATCTACAATAATCTACAATCATCCACAATCTACAATCTACAATAATCTACAATCATCCACAATCTACAATCTACAATAATCTACAATAATCTACAATCTACAATAATCTACAATCATCCACAGTCTACAATCATCCACAGTCTACAATCATCCACAATCATCTACAATCATCCACAAACTACAATCATCCACAATCTACAATCATCCACAATCATCCACAATCTACAATCATCCACAATCTACAATCATCCACAATCTACAATAATCTACAATCATCTACAATCATCCACAATCTACAATCATCCACAATCATCCACAGTCTACAATCTATAATCATCCACAATCTACAATCATCCACAATCATCTACAATCATCTACAATCATCCACAATCTACAATCATCCACAATCATCCACAGTCTACAATCTACATTCATCCACAATCTACAATAATCTACAATCATCCACAGTCTACAATCATCCACAATCATCCACAATCTACAATAATCTACAATCATCCACAATCTACAATAATCTACAATCATCCACAATCTACAATCATCCACAATCTACAATCTACAATCATCCACAATCTACAATAATCTACAATCATCCACAATCCACAGTCTACAATCATCCACAATCTACAATCATCCACAATCTACAATCTACAATCATCCAAAATCTACAATCATCCACAATCATCCACAATCTACAATCATCCACAATCTACAATAATCTACAATCATCCACAATCTACAATCATCCACAATCATCCACAGTCTACAATCTACAATCATCCACAATCTACAATCATCCACAGTCTACAATCATCCACAGTCTACAATCATCCACAGTCTACAATCATCCACAGTCTACAATCATCCACAGTCTACAATCATCCACAGTCTACAATCATCCACAATCTACAATCATCCACAGTCTACAATCATCCACAATCTACAATCATCCACAGTCTACAATCATCCACAATCTACAATCATCCACAGTCTACAATCATCCACAATCTACAATCATCCACAGTCTACAATCATCCACAATCCACAATCTACAATCATCCACAATCTACAATCATCTACAATCATCCACAATCTACAATCTACAATCATCCACAATCTACAATCATCTACAATCATCCACAATCTACAATCATCCACAGTCTACAATCATCCACAATCTACAATCATCCACAGTCTACAATCATCCACAATCTACAATCATCCACAGTCTACAATCATCCACAATCTACAATCATCCACAGTCTACAATCATCCACAATCTACAATCATCCACAGTCTACAATCATCCACAATCCACAATCTACAATCATCCACAATCTACAATCATCTACAATCATCCACAATCTACAATCTACAATCATCCACAATCTACAATCATCTACAATCATCCACAATCTACAATCATCCACAATCTACAATCTACAATCATCCACAATCTACAATCATCTACAATCATCCACAATCAACAATCATCTACAATCTACAATCATCCACAATCTACAATCCACAATCTACAATCTACAATCATCCACAATCTACAATCATCCACAATCAACAATCATCTACAATCATCCACAATCAACAATCTACAATCATCTACAATCATCCACAATCAACAATCATCTACAATCTACAATCATCCACAATCTACAATCTACAATCATCTACAATCATCCACAATCTACAATCATCTACAATCATCCACAATCTACAATCATCTACAATCATCCACAATCATCCACAATCTACAATCATCCACAATCTACAATCATCCACAATCTACAATCATCCACAATCTACAATCATCCACAATCTACAATCATCCACAATCATCCACAGTCTACAATCTACAATCATCCACAATCTACAATAATCTACAATCATCCACAATCTACAATCCACAATCATCCACAATCTACAATCATCCACAATCTACAATCATCCACAATCTACAATCATCCACAATCTACAATCATCCACAATCTACAATCATCCACAATCCACAATCATCCACAATCTACAATCATCCACAGTCTACAATCATCCACAGTCTACAATCATCCACAGTCATCCACAATCTACAATCATCCACAGTCTACAATCTACAATCATCCACAGTCTACAATCATCCACAATCTACAATCATCCACAATCTACAATCTACAATCATCCACAATCTACAATCTACAATCATCCACAATCTACAATCATCCACAATCATCCACAGTCTACAATCTACAATCATCCACAATCTACAATAATCTACAATCATCCACAATCTACAATCCACAATCATCCACAGTCTACAATCATCCACAGTCTACAATCATCCACAATCTACAATCATCCACAATCATCCACAATCTACAATCATCCACAATCTACAATCATCCACAATCCAAAATCTACAATCATCCACAGTCTACAATCATCCACAGTCTACAATCATCCACAGTCTACAATCATCCACAATCTACAATCATCCACAATCATCCAAAATCTACAATCATCCACAATCTACAATAATCTACAATCATCCACAATCTACAATCTACAATAATCTACAATCATCCACAATCTACAATCTACAATAATCTACAATCTACAATAATCTACAATCTACAATAATCTACAATCATCCACAGTCTACAATCATCCACAGTCTACAATCATCCACAATCTACAATCATCCACAATCATCCACAATCTACAATCATCCACAATCTACAATCATCCACAATCTACAATCATCCACAATCTACAATAATCTACAATCATCTACAATCATCCACAATCTACAATCATCCACAATCTACAATCATCCACAATCATCCACAGTCTACAATCTACAATCATCCACAATCTACAATCATCCACAATCATCTACAATCATCTACAATCATCCACAATCTACAATCTACATTCATCCACAATCTACAATAATCTACAATCATCCACAGTCTACAATCATCCACAGTCTACAATCATCCACAATCATCCACAATCTACAATAATCTACAATCATCCACAATCTACAATAATCTACAATCATCCACAATCTACAATCATCCACAATCTACAATCATCCACAATCTACAATCATCCACAATCTACAATCTACAATCATCCACAATCTACAATAATCTACAATCATCCACAATCCACAGTCTACAATCATCCACAATCTACAATCATCCACAATCTACAATCTACAATCATCCACAATCATCCAAAATCTACAATCATCCACAATCATCCAAAATCTACAATCATCCACAATCATCCACAATCTACAATCATCCACAATCTACAATAATCTACAATCATCCACAATCTACAATCATCCACAATCATCCACAGTCTACAATCTACAATCATCCACAATCTACAATCATCCACAGTCTACAATCATCCACAGTCTACAATCATCCACAGTCTACAATCATCCACAGTCTACAATCATCCACAGTCTACAATCATCCACAATCTACAATCATCCACAATCTACAATCATCCACAGTCTACAATCATCCACAATCCACAATCATCCACAATCTACAATCATCTACAATCATCCACAATCTACAATCTACAATCATCCACAATCTACAATCATCTACAATCATCCACAATCTACAATCATCCACAATCTACAATCATCCACAATCTACAATCTACAATCATCCACAATCTACAATCATCCACAGTCTACAATCATCCACAGTCTACAATCATCCACAGTCTACAATCATCCACAGTCTACAATCATCTACAATCATCCACAATCATCCACAATCTACAATAATCTACAATAATCTACAATCATCCACAATCATCTACAATCATCCACAATCTACAATAATCTACAATCATCCACAATCATCTACAATCATCCACAGTCTACAATCATCCACAGTCTACAATCATCCACAGTCTACAATCATCCACAGTCTACAATCATCCACAGTCTACAATCATCCACAGTCTACAATCATCCACAATCTACAATCATCCACAATCATCCACAATCTACAATCATCCACAGTCTACAATCTACAATCATCCACAGTCTACAATCTACAATCATCCACAATCATCCACAATCTACAATAATCTACAATCATCCACAATCTACAATCATCCACAATCATCCACAATCTACAATCATCCAAAATCTACAATCATCCACAATCTACAATCATCCACAATCTACAATCATCCACAGTCTACAATCATCCACAATCTACAATCATCCACAATCATCCACAATCTACAATCATCCACAATCTACAATCATCCACAATCTACAATCATCCACAGTCTACAATCATCCACAATCATCCACAATCTACAATCATCCACAATCATCCAAAATCTACAATCATCCACAATCATCCACAATCTACAATCATCCACAATCTACAATCATCCACAATCTACAATCATCCACAATCTACAATCATCCACAATCTACAATCATCCACAATCTACAATAATCTACAATCATCCACAATCTACAATAATCTACAATCATCCACAGTCTACAGTCTACAATCATCCACAGTCTACAATCATCCACAGTCTACAATCATCCACAGTCTACAATCATCCACAGTCTACAATCATCCACAGTCTACAATCATCCACAGTCTACAATCATCCACAGTCTACAATCATCCACAGTCTACAATCATCCACAATCTACAATCATCCACAATCTACAATCATCCACAGTCTACAATCATCCACAATCCACAATCTACAATCATCCACAATCATCCACAATCTACAATCTACAATCATCCACAATCTACAATCATCTACAATCATCCACAATCTACAATCATCCACAATCTACAATCATCCACAGTCTACAATCATCCACAGTCTACAATCATCCACAGTCTACAATCATCCACAGTCATCCACAATCTACAATCATCCACAGTCTACAATCATCCACAGTCTACAATCATCCACAGTCTACAATCATCCACAGTCTACAATCATCCACAATCTACAATCATCCACAGTCTACAATCATCCACAGTCTACAATCATCCACAATCTACAATCATCCACAGTCTACAATCATCCACAATCCACAATCTACAATCATCCACAATCATCCACAATCTACAATCATCCACAATCTACAATCATCTACAATCATCCACAATCTACAATCATCCACAATCTACAATCATCCACAGTCTACAATCATCCACAGTCTACAATCATCCACAGTCTACAATCATCCACAGTCTACAATCATCCACAGTCATCCACAATCTACAATCATCCACAATCATCCACAATCTACAATAATCTACAATCATCCACAATCTACAATCATCCACAATCTACAATCATCCACAATCTACAATAATCTACAATCATCCACAATCATCTACAATCATCCACAATCATCTACAATCATCCACAGTCTACAATCATCCACAGTCTACAATCATCCACAGTCTACAATCATCCACAGTCTACAATCATCCACAGTCTACAATCATCCACAATCATCCACAATCTACAATCATCTACAATCATCCACAATCTACAATCATCCACAATCATCCACAATCTACAATCATCCACAGTCTACAATCTACAATCATCCACAGTCTACAATCTACAATCATCCACAATCATCCACAATCTACAATGATCTACAATCATCCACAATCTACAATCATCCACAATCATCCACAATCTACAATCATCCACAATCATCCACAATCTACAATCATCCACAATCTACAATCATCCACAGTCTACAATCATCCACAGTCTACAATCATCCACAGTCTACAATCATCCACAGTCTACAATCATCCACAGTCTACAATCATCCACAATCATCCACAATCTACAATCATCCACAATCTACAATCATCCACAATCTACAATCATCCACAATCTACAATCATCCACAGTCTACAATCATCCACAGTCTACAATCATCCACAGTCTACAATCATCCACAGTCTACAATCATCCACAGTCTACAATCATCCACAATCATCCACAATCTACAATCATCCACAATCTACAATCATCCACAATCTACAATCATCCAAAATCTACAATCATCCACAATCTACAATCATCCACAATCATCCAAAATCTACAATCATCCACAATCATCCACAATCATCCACAATCTACAATCATCCACAATCTACAATCATCCACAATCTACAATCATCTACAATCATCCACAATCTACAATCATCTACAATCATCCACAATCTACAATAATCTACAATCATCCACAATCATCCACAGTCTACAATCTACAATCATCCACAATCCACAATCTACAATCATCCACAATCTACAATAATCTACAATCATCCACAATCATCCACAATCTACAATCATCCACAATCCACAATCATCCACAATCCACAATCATCCACAGTCTACAATCATCCACAGTCTACAATAATCTACAATCATCCACAATCTACAATAATCTACAATCATCCACAATCTACAATAATCTACAATCATCCACAATCTACAATCATCCACAATCTACAATCATCCACAATCTACAATCATCCACAATCTACAATCATCCACAATCTACAATCATCCACAATCTACAATCATCCACAATCTACAATCATCCACAATCATCCACAATCTACAATCATTCACAGTCTACAATCATCCACAGTCTACAATCATCCACAGTCTACAATCATCCACAGTCTACAATCATCCACAGTCTACAATCATCCACAGTCTACAATCATCCACAATCATCCACAATCTACAATCATCCACAATCTACAATCATCCACAATCTACAATCATCCACAATCTACAATCATCCACAGTCTACAATCATCCACAGTCATCCACAATCTACAATCATCCACAGTCTACAATCATCCACAGTCTACAATCATCCACAGTCATCCACAATCTACAATCATCCACAATCTACAATCATCCACAATCATCCACAGTCATCCACAATCTACAATCATCCACAGTCTACAATCATCCACAATCCAAAATCTACAATCATCTACAAACATCCACAGTCTACAATCATCCACAGTCTACAATCATCCACAATCTACAATCTACAATCATCCACAATCATCCAAAATCTACAATCATCCACAATCTACAATAATCTACAATCATCCACAATCTACAATAATCTACAATCTACAATAATCTACAATCATCCACAGTCTACAATCATCCACAATCTACAATAATCTACAATCATCCACAATCTACAATAATCTACAATCTACAATCATCCACAATCTACAATCATCCACAATCTACAATCATCCACAATCTACAATCATCCACAATCTACAATCATCCACAATCTACAATCATCCACAATCTACAATCATCCACAATCATCCAAAATCTACAATCATCCACAATCTACAATCATCCACAATCTACAATCATCCACAATCTACAATCATCCACAATCATCCACAATCATCCACAATCATCCACAATCTACAATCATCCACAATCAACAATCATCCACAATCAACAATCATCCACAATCTACAATCATCCACAATCATCCACAATCTACAATCATCCACAATCTACAATAATCTACAATCATCCACAATCATCCACAATCTACAATCATCCACAATCTACAATCATCCACAATCTACAATCATCCACAATCTACAATCTACAATCATCCACAATCATCCACAATCATCCACAGTCTACAATCTACAATCATCCACAATCATCCACAGTCTACAATCTACAATCATCCACAATCTACAATAATCTACAATCATCCACAATCATCCACAATCATCCACAATCTACAATAATCTACAATCATCCACAATCCACAGTCTACAATCATCCACAATCCACAATCATCCACAATCTACAATCATCCACAATCTACAATAATCTACAATCATCCACAATCTACAATCTACAATCATCCACAATCATCCAAAATCTACAATCATCCACAATCATCCAAAATCTACAATCATCCACAATCTACAATCATCCACAGTCTACAATCATCCACAGTCTACAATCATCCACAGTCTACAATCATCCACAATCTACAATCATCCACAATCTACAATCATCTACAATCATCCACAATCTACAATCTACAATCATCCACAATCTACAATCTACAATCATCCACAATCTACAATCATCTACAATCATCCACAATCTACAATCATCTACAATCATCCACAATCTACAATCATCTACAATCATCCACAATCTACAATCATCTACAATCATCCACAGTCTACAATCATCCACAGTCTACAATCATCCACAGTCTACAATCATCCACAGTCTACAATCATCCACAGTCATCCACAATCTACAATCATCCACAGTCTACAATCATCCACAGTCTACAATCATCCACAGTCATCCACAATCTACAATCATCCACAATCTACAATCATCCACAATCATCCACAATCATCCACAGTCATCCACAATCTACAATCATCCACAATCTACAATCATCCACAATCATCCACAATCATCTACAGTCTACAATCATCCACAGTCTACAATCATCCACAGTCTACAATCATCCACAATCCACAATCATCCACAGTCTACAATCATCCACAGTCTACAATCATCCACAATCTACAATCATCCACAATCCACAATCATCCACAGTCTACAATCATCCACAGTCTACAATCATCCACAGTCTACAATCATCCACAATCTACAATCATCCACAGTCTACAATCATCCACAATCTACAATCATCCACAATCTACAATCATCCACAATCCACAATCTACAATCATCCACAATCTACAATCATCTACAATCATCCACAATCTACAATCATCCACAGTCTACAATCATCCACAGTCTACAATCATCCACAGTCTACAATCATCCACAGTCTACAATCATCCACAGTCTACAATCATCCACAGTCTACAATCATCCACAGTCATCCACAATCTACAATCATCCACAATCTACAATCATCCACAATCTACAATCATCCACAATCATCCACAATCTACAATCATCCACAATCTACAATCCACAATCTACAATCATCCACAATCCACAATCTACAATCATCCACAATCTACAATAATCTACAATCATCCACAATCATCCACAATCATCCACAATCATCCACAATCATCCACAATCCACAATCATCCACAATCATCCACAATCCACAATCATCCACAATCTACAATCTACAATCATCCACAATCCACAATCATCCACAATCATCCACAATCTACAATCATCCACAGTCTACAATCATCTACAATCATCCACAATCTACAATAATCTACAATAATCTACAATAATCTACAATCATCCACAATCTACAATCTACAATCATCCACAGTCTACAATCATCCACAGTCTACAATCATCCACAGTCTACAATCATCCACAGTCTACAATCATCCACAGTCTACAATCATCCACAGTCTACAATCATCCACAGTCTACAATCATCCACAGTCATCCACAGTCTACAATCATCCACAGTCATCCACAGTCTACAATCATCCACAATCTACAATCATCCACAGTCTACAATCTACAATCATCCACAATCTACAATCATCCACAATCATCCACAATCTACAATCATCCACAATCTACAATTATCCACAGTCTACAATCATCCACAATCTACAATCATCTACAATCATCCACAGTCTACAATCATCCACAATCTACAATCATCTACAATCATCCACAATCTACAATCATCCACAATCATCCACAGTCTACAATCATCCACAATCTACAATTATCCACAATCATCTACAGTCTACAATCATCCACAGTCTACAATCATCCACAGTCTACAATCATCCACAGTCTACAATCATCCACAGTCTACAATCATCCACAATCCACAATCATCCACAATCATCCACAATCTACAATCATCCACAGTCTACAATCATCCACAGTCTACAATCATCCACAATCCACAATCATCCACAATCATCCACAATCTACAATCATCCACAATCTACAATCATCCACAATCATCCACAATCTACAATCATCCACAGTCTACAATCATCCACAGTCTACAATCATCCACAGTCTACAATCATCCACAGTCTACAATCATCCACAATCCACAATCATCCACAGTCTACAATCATCCACAGTCTACAATCATCCACAGTCTACAATCATCCACAGTCTACAATCATCCACAATCTACAATCATCCACAGTCTACAATCATCCACAATCTACAATCATCCACAATCCACAATCTACAATCATCCACAATCTACAATCATCTACAATCATCCACAATCTACAATCATCCACAATCTACAATCATCTACAATCATCCACAATCTACAATCATCCACAGTCTACAATCATCCACAGTCTACAATCATCCACAGTCTACAATCATCCACAGTCTACAATCATCCACAGTCTACAATCATCCACAGTCTACAATCATCCACAGTCTACAATCTACAATCATCCACAATCTACAATTATCCACAGTCTACAATCATCCACAATCTACAATCATCCACAATCATCCACAGTCTACAATCATCCACAGTCTACAATCATCCACAGTCTACAATCATCCACAGTCTACAATCTACAATCATCCACAATCTACAATCATCCACAATCTACAATCATCCACAATCTACAATCATCCACAGTCTACAATCATCCACAGTCTACAATCATCCACAGTCTACAATCATCCACAGTCTACAATCATCCACAATCTACAATCATCCACAATCTACAATCATCCACAGTCTACAATCATCCACAGTCTACAATCATCCACAGTCTACAATCATCCACAGTCTACAATCATCCACAGTCTACAATCATCCACAGTCTACAATCATCCACAATCTACAATCATCCACAATCTACAATCATCCACAATCATCCAAAATCTACAATCATCCACAATCTACAATAATCTACAATCTACAATCATCCACAATAATCTACAATCTACAATAATCTACAATCATCCACAATCTACAATCATCCACAATCTATCTCCTTATTAATATAATCTCTCTGTTTCCTCTTCTGATATATACAGTTTATTACTTGCCTATGAGGAAAACAAAGGTTTATTGATCTATGGGGTCAGGATGATCGATATCAGAGTAATATGAACGATCGAGCTATTGATGTACTTGTTATAACTCGCTGTCATGGATTGTGGGGGTCTCTGAGACCCCGCCTTATACCTTTGTGTAGGGGAGACTTTATATGTCCCCATTGAGTGCAATGCATTGGGGGCTCCCCTTCCGCTGGTGACCCTGTCACCCCCCTCTGGGCGGGGATCGGCCGCCACACCTCCTATGGGCGGGGATCAGCCGCCACACCTCCTATGGGCGGGGATCAGCCGCCACACCCCCTATGGGCGGGGATCAGCCGCCACACCCCCTATGGGCGGGGCACTGCCTCAGGGAGACGCCCAGAGTTCCATCTCAGCTGATTGAATGGAATTACCAGAAACACACAAACAGGCGGCCTTGATTGGCTCTTTATACAGCTCTATACCATATAAGGTGCTCGGTCACACCCACTGTTCT
>NW_027362580.1:0-10626 GCF_042186555.1 Aquarana catesbeiana
GTGGGTAATAATATGAAGCATATAACGATGGTAATAAAAATTATAATTATTTTTATTGATGCAGAGGACAAAACAATGGTAATAAAATAAAACATATTAAAAGTACAGGTATATCACCAGTGGGATCATTGGTATACAGTACAACACAAAATCTCAGATATCATATTCCTCGACTAGTTTCGCGGACATAAACCGCTTCATCAGGAGGGAATCTAGAGATGATTATATTCTGACTAAACAGTCTGAACCTGACAAATAGAAAATATACAATGGAGTTTACCAAAATACATAGTAAATACAATTATATTCCAGCATCAACATTCACAACAGGGTAATACAAAATAGTGGGGGGAACAGGGGCGAATCTGCTTACCCAGGTCCCAACAGACCCCAGGCGCGCGGCCCCACCGCCCGAGGATGATCTCCCACGGCGACCTGGGGGAACTAACAAAATGACGGGGGTAATGAGCATAAGATGAATATTATAAAGTAATAAGTAACCTGGATTACCGCACACAGAAAGTGAAGCATAAAACGATGAAGGCAATGATGGAAAATTAGTGGTGACAAGGTGAGTGACAAGTGAAAGATGTGAAGGATGGCATGGAGTGAACCTTCAGTGTGCAAGGAGTAGAAAGGATTGGGTATGGTAACCAATAAAGTGAAAAAGAGTACTAAAAAACAGAAGGCAAATTAGTGTTAAGTGGTGTGGGGGTGAAAAGGTGAAAGGTGAAGGAATAGGGACAGAGGAAGGAGGAGAAGGAAAGGGGATGGGACTGGGGACAAAGGGGAAGGGAAGAGGGAGGTAAGGGAAAGATAGGGAATGCCGGGGGGGGGGAAGGGGGGGGATGGAAAAGAAGGAACAGGGAAAAATGGGGGGGAAGGGGGGGGGGGAAAGGGGAAAGGGGGGAGGGGGAAGAGGAGGGATGGAAGGAAGGAAAGGGGAAGGGGGGGGGAGGGGGAGGGACAGAAGGGGGATGTGACAGTGTGAACTAGGTGAATGGGGGGTACAGGTACCTGGTACTAGTAAAAGCACAGATGAATTCCCAGGGGAGGTATCCTGCCAGGGCAGATGCCATCATAAGGTAGATGGAAAGATAATACGGACTGTAAGTGATGGGTGAACACAAAACAAAGCGTGTTCACCTCAGCCTAGGGCAACTGCAAGGAAACAAACCAGTGTGTTAGATAAGACCAATATTGCTGCCCAGGGGTACGGGACTTGAGTGAGACAATAGGTAGGTACTAACCTCAAATTGGCGCTAGGCTGGTTAAGATACAGAGACCTGGGGGTCAAGGACCGACCGTCAGGCTAACAGGCATAGCCTGCCATTTGTAGCTCCCGACCCTGCGACGCTGCGCCGCGCTCCGATGGGACGCCGGCGTATGACGTCACAGGGTCAGAGGTTCCACATGGCGCGCGCGCGAAGGGGTCGCGCGCGCACGCTTGCGCACCGGCCATCTGGCCACGGGAATGAGGTCCCCGCCAGGACCAGTGCAAGAGGAGGGGGCGGTCCCGTGTCCGAGACCGATCCCTCCACCAGGGACCTCACCAGGCCGCCGCGGGAAGACACAGGAGGAGGGGCCCGCGTCGGCGCCCTGGCCAGGACCAGGACTGGGAAAGCAGAGTCCCATTACAAAAAATAAAAATCAACGATTGGGAGATAATAAAGTATTGGGAGATAATAAAGTATAATAAAGACCTGGTGAGGTCCCTGGTGGAGGGATCGGTCTCGGACACGGGACCGCCCCCTCCTCTTGCACTGGTCCTGGCGGGGACCTCATTCCCATGGCCAGATGGCCGGTGCGCATGCGACCCCTTCGCGCGCGCGCCATGTGGAACCTCTGACCCTGTGACGTCATGCGCCGGCGTCCCATCGGAGCGCAGCGTCGCAGGGTCGGGAGCTACAAATGGCAGGCTATGCCTGTTAGCCTGACGGTCGGTCCTTGACCCCCAGGTCTCTGTATCTTAACCAGCCTAGCGCCAATTTGAGGTTAGTACCTACCTATTGTCTCACTCAAGTCCTGTACCCCTGGGCAGCAATATTGGTCTTATCTAACACACTGGTTTGTTTCCTTGCAGTTGCCCTAGGCCGAGGTGAACACGCTTTGTTTTGTGTTCACCCATCACTTACAGTCCGTATTATCTTTCCGTCTACCTTATGATGGCATCTGCCCTGGCAGGATGCCTCCCCTGGGAATTCATCTGTGCTTTTACTAGTACCAGGTACCTGTACCCCCCATTCACCTAGTTCACACTGTCACATCCCCCTCCTGTCCCTCCCCCTCCCCTTCCCTTCCTTCCATCCCTCCTCTTCCCCCTCCCCCCTTTCCCCCTTCTCCCCCCCTTTTCCCCCCCCCATTTTTCCCTGTTTCTTCTTTTCCATCCCTCCCTCCCCCCCCTTCCCCCCCCCGGCATTCCCTATCTTTCCCTTACCTCCCTCTTCCCTTCCCCTTTGTCCCCAGTCCCATCCCCTTTCCTTCTCCTCCTTCCTCTGTCCTTATTCCTTCACCTTTCACCTTTTCACCCCCACACCACTTAACACTAATTTGCCTTCTGTTTTTTAGTACTCTTTTTCACTTTATTGGTCACCGTACCCAATCCTTTCTACTCCTTGCACACTGAAGGTTCACTCCATGCCATCCTTCACATCTTTCACTTGTCACCCACCTTGTCACCACTAATTTTCCATCATTACCTTCATCGTTTTATGCTTCACTTTCTGTGTGCGGTAATCCAGGTTACTTATTACTTTATATTATTCATCTTATGCTCATTACCCCCGTCATTTTGTTAGTTCCCCCAGGTCGCTGTGGGAGATCATCCTCGGGCAGAGGGGCAGCGCGCCTGGGGTCTGTTGGGACCTGGGTAAGCAGATTCGCCCCTGTTCCCCCCACTATTTTGTATTACCCTGTTGTGAATGTTGATGCTGGAATATAATTGTATTTACTATGTATTTTGGTAAACTCCATTGTATATTTTCTATTTGTCAGGTTCAGACTGTTTAGTCAGAATATAATCATCTCTAGATTCTCTCCTGATGAAGCGGTTTATGTCCGCAAAACTAGTCGAGGAATATGATATCTGAGATTTTGTGTTGTACTGTATACCAATGATCCCACTGGTGATATACCTGTACTTTTAATATGTTTTATTTTATTACCATTGTTTTGTCCTCTGCATCAATAAAAATAATTATAATTTTTATTACCATCGTTATATGCTTCATATTATTACCCACTATTATTGTACAGGAATAGTCCAATATGCTCCTGTTTTTGGTCGCCTGACTGGGGATCTGGCTTCCAACCCTTTTGACCAATATTTAAGGACTTGGGGTTGTATTTTTTGAAGTCCTTTATCCTCGTAGTGTCTTGAAAAAGGACGGAGAAGTGTTCTCTTGATAGGAGCCTCTCCCAATATAACATTTAATTTTAAGGGGGTACTTTACCCAAATTATCCTCAGACCCTGAAGACATCTAGAATACATATACCCCACGCCTCTGAAAGAAGCGCTCATCATTTTTGAGACAACTGAGGTTACATACCATACAATTCCATTTCACACTGTATCTGTGGAGGAGCAGTATTGGCACCCCAGAATAAAAAATATATTAGTATTACAGAAAACCTCCTTTATCTCCCTCTCCTTATCTCCATAATATGGGACGGAGATGTTTTGTAGTTCACACTGGTGAATTGGGCAGCGCCAATATCAACACTTGAAATAACACTGCTGAGTGCAAAAAACAGCACTGGATTTCTGGCAGGATCAATACGTATTTTTGCACTTATTGAATATTTTAACAAAATGCTTTCAATTGTATGTATTAACAGACCCAAAAGAAAGCAAATTATTATTATTACACAGGATTTATATAATGGCAACAGTTTGCGCAGCGCTTTACAATATACAGGGAGACAGTATAGTTACAATACAATAAAATACAAGAGGGTTAAGAGGGCCCTGCTCATAAGAGCTTACAATCTAATAGGGTGGGGCAAGTGGTACAAAAGGTTATAACTGGGGGCATGAGCTGATTGAAGTGATAAATGTTTAGTTAGTTGGAGGCTTCCCTGAAGAGATACTTTTTCCAGGGATTGCTTGAAGGCAGACAGAGTAGGAGATAGCAGTACAGATTGTGGAAGAGAGTTTCAGAGGATGGGAGAGGCTCTGGAGAAGTCCAAGAGATGAGCATTGGAGGAGGGGGGGGGCAAGGGAGCTTAAGTGCAGAAGGTCTAGGGAGGAGCAGAGAGGACGGTTTGGGTGATATTTGGATTCAAGATTGGTGATGTAGCTCGGGGCAGAGTTGTGAATGGCTTTGTATGCTGTTAGTATATTTAATTTAAATTCCCTGGGCAATGGAAGCCAGTGTAGGGATTAGCGGGAGGGGTGGCAGACATTAAGTGGTTGGTAAGGTAAATGGGTCTGACAGCAACATACATGATAGCCTGAAGAGGGGATGTAGCATTTGGAGAGGTAAGCTTATGAGAAGGGAGTTGCAATAGTAAAGGCGAGAGATAACAAGGGAGTGAATGAGTAGCTTGATTAGTTAAATGGAGGTACATTTTAGAGATGTTATGAAGGTGAAGTCTACACGCTTTTGACAATAATTGGATTTGGGGGCTGAAAGGACATGTCGGAGTCTAGGCTTACACCTAGCACCCTGGCATGAGGGGAGGGACTGATAGTTACATTATTGATCTTGATGGAAAAGTCACAGAGGGGGGGCATGAGGAATATTATCAGCTCAGTTTTAGAGAGATTTTGTTTAAGGAAGTGGTGTGACATCCATGTTCAATTGTCAGTTAGTAATGTTAGAGGAGACTGAAGGGGTGAGGTGAGGAATACATATTTGGGTTTCATTGGCATAGAGGTGGCATTGGAAGGCATGGTAGGTTATCAAGTGACCAAGGAAGGAGGTATAGATAGAGAAGAGAAGGGATCCAAGAACAGAGCCTTGGGGGAGCCCTACAAAAAGAGGAAGTGGAGAGGAGGAGACAGAGTTGTAGGTAACACTGAAGAAGCGCTTTGATAGGTAGGAGGAGAACCAGTAAAAAGCAGAATCTTGAAGGCCAAAGGGAGTGGTGTTTATTGAGAAGGAGCAGGTGGTCAACAGTTTCAAAGGCTGCATAGAGGTCTAGTAGTAAGAGTATGGAGTAGTGGCCGTTGGTTTTAGCAGTTAGTGAATCGTTAGTGAGTTTTAGTAGGGCAGTTTCTTTGAAGTGCTGTGAGCAAAAGCCAGACTGTAAGGGGTCAACAAGGCTGTTGTCAGTGAGGTAGGAGCTCAGATGGTTGTAAACTAAACTTTCTAAATGTTATGGGAGCAATGAGATGGGTCTTAAGTTGTTCAGGTTGGTAGGGTCCAGTAAAGGGCTGTGATAGGTAGGAGGAGAACCAAGAAAGAGCAGAATCTTGAAGGCCAAAGGGAGAGGAGTTTATTGAGAAGGAGCAGGTGGTCAACAGTATCAAAGGCTGCATAGAGGTCTAGTAGCAAGAGTATGGAGTAGTGGCCATTGGTTTTAGCAGTTAGTAAATCGTTAGTGAGTTTTAGTAGGGCAGTTTCTGTGGAGTGCTGCGAGCAAAAGCCAGGCTGTAAGGGGTCAACAAGGTTGTTGTCAGTGAGGTAGGAGCTCAGACAGTTGTAAACTAGACTTTCTAAATGTTATGGGAGCAATGAAGTGGGTCTTAAGTTGTTCAGGTTGGTAGGGTCCAGTAAAGGGCTTTTTAAGTATGGGGGTGATCAGCACATATTTTAGAGGGGAGGGTAAGGTGCCAGTAGATAGGGAGAGGGTGAGCCTAGTAGTTGCAAAAGAGCAGGATCCAGGGGACAATTGGTTAGTTGTGCATCTGAGAAAAGTTTGGTAATCTCTTCAGTAGTAGCCAGTTCAAAAGAGGAAAGTGTTGACTGTGCTGTTAGACAACGTATGTTAAACGGGCAAGATGTTTGTATAGTCAAGGTATCCACACGAATTCCATCAATCTTGTTTCCCCTCCCAATCAATTCCATAAACTTAACAGTCTGTTTCTGTGGGTGCCTTAGGTAGCCCTCAAAACCAAGGTCCCAACTTTTTCAAGAGACTAAGAGATGTGATTCCAAATGTTGTTTTCAGTATTTTAAATATGTAGCTTTCATTTAAGCTCACCAGAAATAATTAACAATTTGAATCAGGATTTCTTTTGTTAGTTGTTGAAATAATCCCCTGCTGCTTTAAAAATGTCAGTGGTTGGGCAGCAGCTGAAGAGTTGGACCGCGGTTCTCCATAAGCCTCAATAAAGTGGTTCAACATCCCCCCCCCCCAAATTAGAGTTAGAACTCTCCAATAAGCAGGAAGCGTGAGCTTTGCAGCATAATAAATAAGGGCATTAGCCAATGCATCCCATTGGGTAATAAATTTAAAAGAGCGAACAAAAGTCCTGGATGGCTTAACTCCAATGTAAAAATGCATATAAAAGCAAAAGAGAAGGCCTTCAAAAAATACAAGGTTGAGGGATCATCATAAGCATTCAGACTTTATAAAGAATGCAACAAGAAATGTAAGGGTGCAATAAGGATGGCTAAGATAGAACATGACAGACACATAGCGGAGGAGAGTAAAAAAAATCCCAAGAAATTCTTTAAGCATGTAAACAGTAAAAAAGGGAGGACAGACCATATTGGCCCCATAACGAATGAGGAAGGACATCTGGTTACAAAGGATGGGGAGATGGCGAAGGCATTGAATTTATTTTTCTCCTCAGACTTCACGAGGGAATCGGGGGGCTTCAGTAACCAAAACTGCAGTGTTTAGCCTCATGACACATCACAGGAAGCACCTCTATGGTTAACAGAGGACAGAATTAAAATTAGACTTGAGAAACTTAACATTAATAGATCACCGGGACCAGATGTCTTACACCCGAGGGTACTTAGGGAACTCAGTCAAGTAATTGCCAGACCATTGTTCCTAATTTTTACTGACAGTCTACCGACTAGAATGGTACCAGCTGATTGGAGAAAAGCCAATGTAGCACCAATATTTAAAAAGGGCCCAAAATACATCCCTGGGAATTACAGACCGGTTAGCCTAACATCAATAGTATGTAAACTCTTGGAGGGGATGATAAGGGACTATATACAAGATTTTGGTCATGAGAATGGTATCATTAGCAGTAACCAGCAAGGATTCATGAAGAATTGTTCTTGCCAAACCAATCTACTAACCTTCTATGAGGAGGTGAGTTGCCAGCTAGATAAAGGAAGGCCAGTAGACGTGGTGTATCTGGATTTTGCAAAAGCATTTGACACAGTTCCCCATAAACGTTTACTGTACAAAATAAGGTCCATTGGCATGGACCATAGGGTGAGTACATGGATTGAAAACTGGCTACAAGGGCGAGTTCAGAGGGTGGTGATAAATGGGGAGTACTCGGAATGGTCAGGGGTGGGTAGTGGGGTCCTCCAGGGTTCTGTGCTGGGGCCAATCCTATTTCATTTGTTCATAAACGACCTGGAGGATGGAGTAAACAGTTCAATCTCTGTATTTGCGGATGATACTAAGCTAAGCAGGGCAATAACTTCTCTGCAGGATGTGGAAACCTTGCAAAAAGATCTGAACAAATTAATGGGGTGGGCAACTACATGGCAAATGAGGTTCAATATAGAAACATGTAAAATAATGCATTGGGTGCAAAAAATATGAATGCAATCTATACACTGGGGGGGGGGGACCTCTAGGGGAATCTAGGATGGAAAAGGACATGGGGTCCTAGTAGATGATAGGCTCAGCAATAGCATGCAATGCCAAGCTGCTGCTAAAAAAGCAAACAGAATATTGACATTAAAAAGGGAATCAACTCCAGAGATAAAACGATAATTCTCCCGCTCTACAAGACTCTGGTCCGGCCGCACCTAGAGTATGCTGTCCAGTTCTAAGCACCAGTCCTCAGGAAGGATGTACTGGAATTGGAGTACAAAGGAGGGCAACAAAGCTAACAAAGGGTCTGGAGGATATTAGTTATGAGGAAAGGTTGCGAGCACTGAACTTATTCTCTCTGGAGAAGAGACGCTTGATAGGGGATATGTTTTCAATATACAAATACCATACAGATGACCCCACAATAGGGATAAATCTTTTTCGCAGAAGGGAGTTTAACAAGACTCGTGGCCACTCATTAAAATTAGGAGAAAAGAGGTTTAACCTTAAACTACGTAAAGGGGTTCTTTACTGTAATAGGGCGTACACACGGTCGGACTTTGTTCGGACATTCCGACAACAAAATCCTAGGATTTTTTCCGACGGATGTTGGCTCAAACTTGTTTTGCCTACACACGGTCGCACAAAGTTGTCGGAATTTCCGATCGACAACCACGCGGTCACATACACCACGTACGACGAGACTAGAAAAGGCCGGTTCAGAACCAAGCGCGGCACCCTTTGGGCTCCTTTTGCTAATCTTGTGTTAGTAAAAGTTTGGTGAGAGACGATTCGCGCTTTTTCAGACTCGTGGCATTCAGATCGTTTTCTGCCGTTCAGTTTGTGCTTGTGGGTTTGTATCTGCTCTTCAGTGCGTGCAAGCAAGTTCCGCGTGACTTTAGGTAGTCATTGTATTCTTGTTCGATCGTTACTGGTTTTCAGGTCGCTCTTCACAGGCCTTGCTGTTCTTCAGTGCGTTCTGTTACTTCGTTCTGAGCAGCCGACCGTTTTCTAGCCATGTTTCGTATGCGTACTCCTCGTAGAGTTCGTGCTGTGCGGGGGCTTGGTGTTGGGGTCCTGACCTTGACACAAGTCCAGTCCATGAACAGGGTGGGGAGGAGTTCATGGACCAAGAATTGGTTGCTTCAGCGTGACCAGTTCTGTCATATGCCTTTGCTCCGTGAGATCCGTGAGAATAATCCTGATGATTTCAGGAACTTTCTCAGGATGACGGACCCCGTGTTTCACCGTCTGTTGGCTTCGCTGACCCCCTATATCAGCAGGCAGGATACCTGCATGAGGCAAGCCATCACTGCGGAGCAGAGGTTGGTCGCTACCTTGCGGTATTTGGCCACAGGGAGAAGTCTGCAGGACTTGAAGTTCTCGACAGGCATCTCCCCCCAGGCTCTGGGTATCATTATCCCAGAGACCTGTTCTGCCATCATCCAGGTCCTGCAGAAGGACTATATGAAGGTAAGATTTTTATCCTTTTATCTCACATTTTATTGTATTTAATGTTTGATAATATCTTGTATTTCTTTCCTCATTCCCTAATTACCATGATTGTAATATGCTGTGAATGTCCCCTTTGTTCTCATGCATGCTGGATTGTTATGTAATTATTATTTTAGGTCCTTCATACATATTTGCCCTTCAATAACCTCTCCAGCATGGTGTCTCCTGCCCTATATTCACCTCATGTAGTCACTTAACAATGTATTTTATCAGCTCTATAGTAGTGCTTTACCCCAAACACCCCCTAAAATGTTTTGAAATGTTATTTTTTATTTAAATTCAGTCAGAGTGCCAGAGGGTTTTTTTTGTGGTGTCCCCAAATTTTTTGTAACCCTCCCTCCCCCAACTGCTAAGTCAGCTGATCCCAATTCTCTATCCTCAATCATCTATCTGCTGACTTTGTCAAACCCATACACACTATACCCACCTCTTTACTGGTCAGATGTATGGATGAATTCCCCAAAGTATGTAGTGCAAGGGCCTGCCTGTATACTTTCCAATGGTACTGTTTAAAGTTTTTGTATCCTATTATTATCTTGATAGGTTATAGCAGAATGTTCAAATGTGCTCAAATGTGTACAGTGTGTATTTATATCTTTGTATTATGACACTTCTTACCTGTCCAGTGGTCTGCCAATAGTGTAACTAAGGAGGGGCTGTTCCAAGTAATACCCATTATTTAGGCATTCATCTCTCAATGAAGTGAAGAGGGTTACCTGTCCAAGAGTTCCCCCCCCCTATAATGTTGGAAATGGCCCATGAGGGGGGGAGGGGGAATATGATAGGTGTACCTAATGGGGTGTACACACGGTCGGACTTTTCGTCTACAAAAGTCCGACAGCCTGTCCGACAGACTTCCGGCGGACTTTCGGCGGACTTGCAGCAGACTTTCTAACGAACGGACTTGCCTTCACACGACCACACAAAAGTCCGACGGATTCGTACGTGATGACGTACACCGGACTAAAATAAGGAAGTTCATAGCCAGTAGCCAATAGCTGCCCTAGCGTGGGTTTTTGTCCGTCGGACTAGCACACAGACGAGCGGATTTCGGGGTCCGTCGTAGTTACGACGTAAAGATTTGAAGCATGTTTCAAATCTAAAGTCCGTCGGATTTGAGGCTGAAAAAGTCTGCTGAAAGTCCGGAGAAGCCCACACACGATCGGATTACCAGTCAGCTTTAGTCCGTCGGCGTCCGTTGGACTTTTGTAGACGAAAAGTCCGACCGTGTGTACGCCCCATTATACTTTGTTGTTGTTAAATTCCCCTTAATAAATGCTATCTGGAGGTTGCCCCATAATGTTTGTGTCTAATCTGCTTGCCATGTTTCTGTGAAAAAATAGTAATGTTTATTGTTTTTTCCTCAACAGTTTCCTTCAACGCCACAGGAATGGCAGACTGTGGCCTCCCACTTTGCCCAGCGGTGGGACTTT
>NW_027362581.1:0-10460 GCF_042186555.1 Aquarana catesbeiana
GTGACCTGTACGTAACCTTCCCTTCCATCCTTCAGCTCACAAAGCAAACACACCCACACACAGCTTGATTTCAGCTTTCAGCTGGTTTGATATAACTCATCAATTCTAATTTCAGGTAATTTTACCAGCTAAGCGGCCAGTCAACCAGAATTCCATGGAACCTCAGTGTTCCTCTAGAGCAGTGGTTCTCAACCTGGGGGTCGGGACCCCCTCGGGGGTCGAATGACGATTTGTCAGGGGTCACCGAATCCTGGGCTGTTCCTGAAGCCCACACCGCTCTCCCAGCCTTTTTGCGGCCGACCCACAGCAGGGCTATCCCTGGAGCCTGTGTCCCCCAACCTGGGCTGTTCCTGGAGCCTGCGGCCGCCCACTAAGCCTCTTCGCAGGTGCCCATTCAGTTCATGGTATGGCTGGGGGGCAGAGACTAGAGGTCAGCTGACTGGTGAGGAATGTGAAGTGGGAGGGGCTGGAGGAGACCCTATCTCCTGATTTTGGCATAGGTGTCACTGCTACGAGACACCACCAAGTCGGAGACACAGTGAAGCCAGAGACACAGTGAGTAACACTACCTGTGATTATAGTTGCCAATAAAAGGACTCAGGGAGCGCTAAATGTCTGCGGGTTAGGGGCGCAAATTACTTGCCTTGCCTTGTGTGCTGACAACCCACGCTATGAAAATAATTTTACTGTTAGGGGTCCCGACAACTTTGGAAATTTTATCAAGGGGTCACGGCACTAGAAGGTTGAGAACCACTGCTCTAGAGTAAGGTCCCTTGAGCAATCAGTAATTTCTTCCCTTTATATCAATGATCTTTTTATATATTTTTGTGAAGCATGCATCCCACTGACCACCAATGTAAGGGACATTCTTCTCACTGATCACCAATGTAAGGAACATTCTTCTCACCGATCACCAATGTAAGGAACATTCTTCTCACTGATCACCAATGTAAGGAACATTCTTCTCACTGATCACCAATGTAAGGAACATTCTTCCCACTGATCACCAATGTAAGGAACATTCTTCTCACTGATCACCAATGTAAGGAACGTTCTTCTCACTGATCACCAATGTAAGGAACATTCTTCTCACTGATCACCAATGTAAGGAACATTCTTCTCACTGATCACCAATGTAAGGAACATTCTTCTCACTGATCACCAATGTAAGGAACATTCTTCTCACTGATCACCAATGTAAGGAACATTCTTCTCACTGATCAACAATGTAAGGGACATTCTTCCCACTGATCACCAATGTAAGGAACATTCTTCTCACTGATCACCAATGTAAGGAACATTCTTCTCACTGATCACCAATGTAAGGAACATTCTTCTCACTGATCACCAATGTAAGGGACATTCTTCTCACTGATCACCAATGTAAGGGACATTCTTCTCACTGATCACCAATGTAAGGAACATTCTTCTCACTGATCACCAATGTAAGGAACATTCTTCTCACTGATCACCAATGTAAGGAACGTTCTTCTCACTGATCACCAATGTAAGGAACATTCTTCTCACTGATCACTAATGTAAGGAACATTCTTCCCACTGATCACCAATGTAAGGGACATTCTTCTCACTGATCACCAATGTAAGGAACATTCTTCTCACTGATCACCAATGTAAGGAACATTCTTCTCACTGATCACCAATGTAAGGAACATTCTTCCCACTGATCACCAATGTAAGGGACATTCTTCTCACTGATCACCAATGTAAGGAACATTCTTCTCACTGATCACCAATGTAAGGAACATTCTTCTCACTGATCACCAATGTAAGGAACGTTCTTCTCACTGATCACCAATGTAAGGAACGTTCTTCTCACTGATCACCAATGTAAGGAACGTTCTTCTTACTGATCACCAATGTAAGGAACGTTCTTCTCACTGATCACCAATGTAAGGAGCATTCTTCTCACTGATCACCAATGTAAGGAACATTCTTCTCACTGATCACCAATGTAAGGAACATTCTTCTCACTGATCACCAATGTAAGGGACATTCTTCTCACTGATCACCAATGTAAGGGGCGTTCTTCTCACTGATCACCAATGTAAGGAACATTCTTCTCAGTGATCACCAATGTAAGGAACATTCTTCTCACTGATCACCAATGTAAGGAACATTCTTCTCACTGATCACCAATGTAAGGAACATTCTTCTCACTGATCACCAATGTGAGGAACATTCTTCTCACTGATCACCAATGTAAGGGACATTCTTCTCACTGATCACCAATGTAAGGGACATTCTTCTCACTGATCACCAATGTAAGGAACATTCTTCTCACTGATCACCAATGTAAGGAACATTCTTCTTACTGATCACCAATGTAAGGAACATTCTTCTCACTGATCACCAATGTAAGGAACATTCTTCTCACTGATCACCAATGTAAGGAACATTCTTCCCACTGACCATCATACTAATGTACCACAAGCTGTGGATAGTCATTATTGGTGGGGGTTCTCTAAGATCTGAAAGTAATTTGAAGGGCTCCTCCATGTTATAAATGTTGGGAAGGGCTGAGCTACGCTAAGGAACGTATTGATGACTCTGGAGGAACATTCATGTGAAGTGATTGGTGTTCACACATCTGTCTCTGTTTATATTTGAGATCAGGTGATCCTGTGATCTCGTGCAGTAAATACATTTCGATACATTTAGATATCATTGTAACAGTTACTTCCAGTCAATTCTGAGATTATTTTTTTTTGCCTTTTCACACAACATATCTTCAGGTTCGCATTCGGAATAGAGAGTTGTAGCCGCGCCCTCTAGTGGTTATCGATATTCCACAAAGTTCAGTCAGCACCCTTGCTGAATGGATGCTGCAGTATAATCAATTAAAGGAGAAGCCTCAGAAGTACACATGTCAATCCTACAGGGAAGGATCTGTAATCACAAAGATGCACTGCAATAGGAAGCAGCAAAGCTCATGCACTGTGCTGCAATATTAGGGAAAACGTATATAATGATCCAGAAATGGCTGCACCCCTCTACTTACATCATTACAAAATATATCAGAAACAAAGTCTATAAAACATCAAGAATCAGATAAAAGGTGATGATCAGAATTGTATTTTTTATTTCTAAAGACAGAAGATAGATAGATAGATAGATAGATAGATAGATAGATAGATAGATAGATAGACAGATAGATAGATAGATAGATAGATAGATAGATAGATAGATAACATAATGAGTGACATCACTATTAACTTCTGTCTTTATGATGTCACCAGTCCCTAGTGACCTGATTGGCTGCATCTTCCTGAACTGTGGCCTATCACATCCATTGCTCTCAATGAATTGATCTGCTGCACCACGAGATATCTCTGGAAGGAGAGAACTCTCAGCATCGTATCCACACCGCGCACGTCCTCAGTGGCGTTCAACATGTGTGTGCGCGTGAGGAAGAGATGTATACATTGTAACTGCTAATTAGCTGCACAAATATATCAATTTCTCGGAGAGATGAGGGATGAGGGGGTGAATTTATATTTATAGCTATATCTATGTGGTTGGATAAGCACCGTAATTAAAGGCATCTGTTGGCAGACACACATAAACTTCAGAACCGGATCGATGACAGGGATTTATCAGTACTGTACATAAAGACATAGCATATGGCAGAACAACCAATCAGAAATTAGTGTAGCGTACAATTTGTAAGCTGATCTGGGATCTGGTTATTGTACATTATAACGCAGTGTGATTGTAACTGGATCTATTGATATTTCTTCACTTTTAAAGGGCCAGCTAATCTGAGCTTGTGATGCTGGACCATTGTCAGCTTCCTATATTTCTGTGACTCTGCAGGTATGAGCTCTGAGTTCTCAGGTCTGCACACCTGCCTTGTCCCCACCTGAGGGCTGCAGTCTTTCTGATTTATTTTTAATTTTAATTTAACCAATACGAAAAGATGATGTCTGCCCCCCCCCCCCCCCAATGGGACAGAAAATACAACCCTAAAAAGGGAAATGGAAGACGCCAACCGGAGGAGAAAAGATAGAAGGAAGAGAAGATAAAGAGCAAGAGCATTAGGACAGGGCAAGGAAAGCCAGAGGGGGAGCCCAAAAGGGCAATTAAATGCAACAGGGAACCCCCCCCCCCATTAATTTTTAATTGATATTATTGATAATGCAACAGGAGGATTGGGAAGACCTCAGGGAGGGAACAAAGCCAGGCCATAAGGTGTGGGGATCTTTTTAATGGACTCCCCAAGAGATAAGAGAGCTGAGTGGTGACTCTGCCCACCAGACTGCACCAATAACTCACTTTTGGGGTGAACTGACCCCTAACTACCAATCCGGAATGTTCCCTCTATTTCTTGCTGCATGTTGCTGTCCCATCACTTCTCTTTGCCCAGAAATCCTCCAGGACTATGAGAATTGAATGGACTGGATGGGAACCCGGGACTCTGGATCCTCTCCGGGGAACTTGTAGGTGTTCTCACAGGTGAAGTCCTTCCCTTGGGGGGCGGAATGCTAAGCTTACAATCTATCTCACATGACATGGCCTCTTCCATATGAGACCCTCGCCACCCCCCATCTTCATATGAGACCCTCGTCACCCCCCATCTTCATATAAGACCCTCTCCACCCCATCTTCATATGAGACCCTCTCCACCCCCCATCTTCATATGAGACCCTCGTCACCCCCCATCTTCATATAAGACCCTCGTCACCCCCCATCTTCATATAAGACCCTCTCCACCCCCATCTTCATATAAGACCCTCTCCACCCCATCTTCATATGAGACCCTCTCCACCCCCCATCTTCATATGAGACCCTCGTCACCCCCATCTTCATATAAGACCCTCTCCACCCCCCATCTTCATATGAGACCCTCTCCACCCCCATCTTCATATGGGACCCTCTCCACCCCCCATCTTCATATGAGACCCTCATCACCCCCCATCTTCATATAAGACCCTCTCCACCCCCCATCTTCATATGAGACCCTCTCCACCCCCCATCTTCATATAAGACCCTCTCCACCCCCCATCTTCATATAAGACCCTCTCCACCCCCCATCTTCATATGAGACCCTCTCCACCCCCATCTTCATATGAGACCCTCTCCACCCCCCATCTTCATATGAGACCCTCGCCACCCCCCACCTTCATATGAGACCCTCTCCACCCCCATCTTCATATGAGACCCTCTCCACCCCCCATCTTCATATGAGACCCTCTCCACCCCCCACCTTCATATGAGACCCTCTCCACCCCTCACCTTCATATGAGACCCTCTCCACCCCCCACCTTCATATAAGACCCTCTCCACCCCCATCTTCATATGAGACCCTCTCCACCCCCCATCTTCATATGAGACCCTCTCCACCCCCATCTTCATATGAGACCCTCTCCACCCCCCACCTTCATATGAGACCCTCTCCACCCCCCACCTTCATATGAGACCCTCTCCACCCCCATCTTCATATGAGACCCTCTCCACCCCCCACCTTCATATGAGACCCTTGCCACCCCCATCTTCATATGAGACCCTCTCCACCCCCCATCTTCGTATGAGACCCTCTCCACCCCCCCTCTTCCCTCACAAATCTTCTCTCCAAACATTGATAGATCACCAAATTCTCATCAAAGATCTCTGACTCCCTGCGATGGTGACATAACCCCCAACCCCCAAGCCCCCCCCGCCCCAGTGCCCAACAATTCATTTATGATCAAGTCCTTCAACATTTCTTGGGATCTCATGAAAGCCTATTGTACAGAACAGACCCCCCCCCCCCTCATCCCATCCACACACATACAGGCTAAGATTTGCATTGGAGAAGAAAAACAGGAGCGGTATAGGAGGGGATGATCCCAGAGAGTGTGGGCTAGATGTAGCAGTGTGCGCCCAATGCTGCTCTCAGCTGTGCACAAGGTGCAGGTGTGAGGCTGGAAATAGCAGACAGAGGGAAGCTGGTTATTACATGGGAGTAAAAGGATTGAAGTTATCAGCAGTGTGATGAGTCTAGAGGTGTATGTACCCCCCCCCCACATGGCTCATATACCCCCCCACATGGCTCATGTACCCCCCCACATGGCTCATGTACCCCCCCCACATGGCTCATGTACCCCCCCTCACTGCTCAGGTACCCCCCGATACTGCTCATGTACCCCCCCACACCGCTCATGTACCCCCCACACCGCTCAGGTACCCCCCCCACACTGCTCAGGTACCCCCCTCACTGCTCAGGTACCCCCCACACCGCTCATGTACCCCCCCAAACCACTCATGTACCCCCCACACCGCTCATGTACCCCCCCAAACCACTCATGTACCCCCCACACCGCTCATGTACCCCCCAAACCACTCATGTACCCCCTACACCACTCATGTACCCCCCAAACCACTCATGTACCCCCCCCCACACCGCTCCTGTACCCCCCCAAACTGCTCATGTACCCCCCACACACCGCTCATGTACCCCCCCACCGCTCATGTACCCCCCACACACCGCTCATGTACCCCCCTACACCGCTCAAGTACCCCCACACATCGCTCATGTACCCCCCCACACACCGCTCATGTACCCCCCCCACGCCACTCAAGTACCCCCCCACGCCACTCAAGTACCCCCCCACACCGCTCATGTACCCCCCCACACACCGCTCATGTACCCCCACACACCGCTCATGTACCACCCCACACACCGCTCATGTACACCCGCACACCGCTCATGTACCCCCCCACACCGCTCATGTACCCCCCCACACACCGCTCATGTACCCCCCCACGCCACTCAAGTACCCCCCCACGCCACTCAAGTACCCCCCCACACCGCTCATGTACCCCCCCACACACCGCTCATGTACCCCCACACACCGCTCATGTACCACCCCACACACCGCTCATGTACACCCGCACACCGCTCATGTACCCCCCACACCGCTCATGTACCCCCCCACACACCACTTATGTACCCCCGCACACCGCTCATGTACCCCCCCACACACCACTCATGTACCACCCCACACACCGCTCATGTACCCCCACACCGCTCATGTACCCCCCCACACAGCTCATGTACCCCCCCACACACTGATCATGTACCCCCCCACACAGCTCATGTACCCCCCCACACACTGATCATGTACCCCCCCACACAGCTCATGTACCCCCCCACACACTGATCATGTACCCCCCCCACACACCGCTCATGTACCCCCCCACACCGCTCAAGTACCTCCCCACACCACTCATGTACCCCCCCACACACTGCTCATGTACCCCCCCCACACACTGCTCATATATAACCCCCTCTCCTCCATAATTTATATGTATCCCCCCCACCGCTCATATATAACAACCTCTATTCCATCATGTGTATATACCCCACCCCCCCAACCGCTCATATGTACCCCCCTCTCTTCCACCATGTAAATGTACCCCCTCCTCCTCCACTAGTTGTATGTATCCCCCCCCCCTCCATGTGCATGTGCCCCCCCCCTCCTCCACTAGTTTTATGTACCCCCCTCTCCTCCAGCATGCAAACAGCCGCAGTTTGTTAATCTTGCTGAACTTCAGCACCATGGACAGAGCCCTCCCAGCACTATCATAGGATCCCTATGAGGGAAGGAGGGGGGGGGATCTGCGGATCTGCATTGCAATCGTTGTGTATCAGAAACTGTTTGCAGCATTCAGTACAACAATACACAATATAACAATACACAATATAACAATACACAATATAACAATACAACTTCCCATAACACAGAAATAATACAAATAATCTCCACTCCATTGTAATTCCCATCACGGATCAGCTGTCAATCATCCTTCCTCCTCCATGGAGCTACAAGTGTCTCCTCTGGACCCCATCCAAGTGGCTTCCAGTGCCCCCCCCCCCCCCCCCCCCATACCCTCCAATTATACATATGGTGTTGTGATTGCTCGTCTATTAACACCTTATTATCCAATTTAAAGGGATTTGCAGTGATGAGACAAGATGCAGGCTGGGGAGGAAACAAAGCCAAGTGTCTCTGATAGAGGAGGAGAAGAGCTGCCAAAATCACCCCCAGCAAGGGTTAAATTTCAGCACCCATTTTATGCCATGGAGAGCTGGTGTGCCTGAGAGCCAGGCTGACACCCACACACCCGACACCCACATCACTGACACCCACACACCCGACACCCTGTCCCCAACTCTCCCCCACATCGCATCCAATGAAGACCATGGATGGGCATCATCATCCTTCATGGATGGGCATCATCATCCTTCATGGATGGGCATCATCATCCTTCATGGATGGGCATCATCATCCTTCATGGATGGGCATCAGCAGCAGAAATTAGAGACAGGAGTGTGTAGAAGGAGCGCTGAGCTGCCACCATCCATTCCCAGCATTTCATCTCTGCCCATTAACTCTTCCCATGCCACAGACTCCCCACCTTTCTATATACTCTCCATGAACATATATACTCTACATAGACTGCCCATCTTCCTATATACTCCCCATACACATATATACTCTCCATATACATATATACTCTACATAGACTCCCCATCTACATATATACTCCCCATACACATATATACTCTACATATACATATATACTCTACATAGACTGCCCATCTTCCTATATACTCCCCATACACATATATACTCTCCATATACATATATACTCTACATAGACTGCCCATCTTCCTATATACTCCCCATACACATATATACTCTCCATATACATATATACTCTACATAGACTCCCCATCTACATATATACTCCCCATACACATATATACTCTACATATACATATATACTCTACATAGACTGCCCATCTTCCTATATACTCCCCATACACATATATACTCTCCATATACATATATACTCTACATAGACTGCCCATCTTCCTATATACTCCCCATACACATATATACTCTCCATATACATATATACTCTACATAGACTCCCCATCCTCCTATATACTCTCCATATACATATATACTCTATAGACTCCTCATCCTTCTATATACTCCCCATATACACATATACACTACATATACATATATACTCTGCATAGACTCCTCCTCATCCTTCTATATACTCCCCATACACATATATACTCTCCATATACATATATACTGTACATAGACTCCCCATCTTCCTATACACTCTCCATGTACATACAGACTCCGCACCTTCTTATATGCTCTCCATATACATATACACTCTACATAGACTCTCCATCTTCCTATATACGCTCCATATACATATATACTCTAAACAGACTCCTCATCCTTCTATTTTCTCCCCATATACATATACTCTACATAGATTCCCCATCTTCCTATATACTCTCCACATACATATAGACTCCAACTCTTTCTATATACTCTCCATATACAAATATATACTCTACATAGACTCCCCATCTTCCTATATACTCCCCATATACATACAGACTCCACACCTTCTTATATACTCTCCATATACATATATACTCTACATGAACTCCCCATCTTCCGATATACTCTCCATATACATATATACTCTAAACAGACTCCTCATCCTCCTAAATACTCCCATGAACATATATACTCTACATAGACTCCCCATCTTCCTATATACTCCCCATATACACATATACTCCTCATCTCCATACAGACAGGTGGAATACACACTCTCCATATACAGATTCCAAAAAAATAAGCCGCAAAATCCTTCCAACGAAGAGAAATGCCAACAGCAAGACCACCGGGGCCAGCAAATGTAGCAGAAGGGCAGCCACAGGGGGTGAGTGTGTACTTAACTGCACAGAAATTGCTGCACAGACAGGGGAGGAAGGAAGGAAGGAAGGAAGGAAGGAAGGAAGGAAGGAAGGAAGGAAGGAAGGAAGGAAGGAAGGAAGGAAGGAAGGAAGGATGGAAGGATGGTTCAGCAGGTAGCAAGTGTTGTGCATGGCAGGTCTAGAAGTAAGGGGGCTTACAGAGAAGGGAGTGAAGTGGCACCCACAGAGGCTGTAGCAGAGAATTGCTGGTGGAGGGAAGCAATGGAAGAGAATGAAGAGGAGAGGGGGGGGGGTAATAATGAGCCCAGAAGGAAGAAACCCCCTAAACGACACCTTCCACATACAGCAATCCAATGCAACATGTGAGTCCCGGGCCCCTACCCGGAAGATCTGCGCACAGGAGTAATCCTATATGGAAGATCAGAGCACAAGTGTATTCCTGCATGGAAGATCCCAGCACAGGTATGTCCCTGCATGGAAGATCCCAGCACAGGTATGTCCCTGCATGGAAGATCCCAGCACAGGTATGTCCCTGCATGGAAGATCCCAGCACAGGTATGTCCCTGCACAGACAGGTGTACCTGGAAGACCCCAGCACAGGTGAGTTCCTACCTGGAAGAGTCGCAGGATGTTGGCCACCATGATGGAGACAGAACTTTCCGAAGCCCCGATGACCCCCACCACTTTCTCGGGGCGCACATAG
>NW_027362582.1:0-95000 GCF_042186555.1 Aquarana catesbeiana
GATTCCCGGCCAACGCACTCCTATCCCTTTTTGGCCTTGCAAAGCGGCCCTAAGCAAAGACCCAAGTCATCCAGGTCCTTGAAGAAAGCTCCTAAGATATCCTGGCTTAGCGACAACTGTGGAGACTTTCTTCGGCATTCGAAAAGTCTCTGGCCTTATGCTTTAACTCGCTCAGGAGGTCCACCATTATCCAGGGCCAAGGTTCAGCCATTTTGACTACTGATTCCCAAAGAGAATCAACTCTGTCACACACAACATTGCTAAGTATCTGGCAACAACGCTAACACCCTTAGCTGGCATCATATTGCACCATTTGCTATTCGGTGACGAAGGCATCGAATAGCAAATGACCCGCTTTGGACTGTGTCTTGCAAGGCAAGGAAAGGGGTGCATTTGGGCAAGGAGGCCTACAGGAAACCTACCCACACACACCGCTATCTGCTTTTTGGCTCACACCACCCACTGGAACCCAAGCTGGGGCTTCTTAGGACTCTGCAATATCGGGCTGACGCGGTAACAACAAAAAGAGTCTACAGACCCTCTCAGGTGTGCTTTGAAAGCTTGTGGCTAGCCAGACTGGGTCTTGGCTAAACATCCACAAGGTCACGAAAACAAACTGGGGAGAAGCAGAACATTTGGAGAAATATAGTCACCCCCGTAAGCCACTGGAGTGTCAGAAAAACTCCGGAGGATCTTTAACAACAATTGCATCGCTGTGTACTTCAAGTCCAGCAATACACTGGGACGGAAGCTTGTACATCGGCACTATCTGCACTGCCCATTTTGAACATCGCTCTAGCTAGCCAAGCGATTTGACAACAATTGTCACCTTTAGCCACGCCGATCTAGGCACCAATAGCTATGCAGGCTTCCTGCCACCAACAATGGGATCATCTAACTTGAACAGGGCGGTTCTACAATTTTCACACCTCCCCCTGTTCTTGGACAATCAACATCGACACATTCACATGGTGATTGTCTTAAGGTGTGACTAGAAGTGCTGCAGTTATCTTCCTGAGCCAAAGAAGTGGCTCGATCAACTATGTAAACCTCTTCAACAAACGGCTAGTACATTTGCAAGGGTCTCCAGTGAACGCTTGTTTGTCTGCTCAGTTGCCGGTCACCTGAAGAGAGCCAAAGGACACGCTTTGTTTTAGCCTTCGGGCCCCACTGAGGTAATGGAGAAAACATGAGCGTCCCTGGGTGGGCTCGAACCACCAACCTTTCGGTTAACAGCCGAACGCGCTAACCGATTGCGCCACAGAGACTGCACGCCGAGGGCCGGCGCACCGGCCGAGGGAGACATGAATAATAAAAACAAAGTTCCTTAAAAGGCTTCCCAATTGCACATTTCTAGAGTGCCTTCTAGAGTGCCTTCTAGTTAAAGGGGGAGAGAGGCAGGGTAAAAGAGGGCATCCTTCGAGCCGGAATCGAACCAGCGACCTAAGGATTACTACGTTGACGCTACAGTCCTCCGCTCTACCAGCTGAGCTATCGAAGGGGCCGCCGGTGGGTCGTAGCCCGTGACTCCTTGCATTCAAAGCCAGCGCTTTGCCCTTTGCGTTAGTCCTTCTGCCTTGAGGGATTGGTCTATGCCGCCTCTGCCTGAAAGGTCAAATGCCTTGGCAGCTGTGATGTGGGAAAGCTCGGCTTCACGTTTTGCACAGCGAGAAAACACAATCGAAGCACCTACCGCGTTTTGTTGGGAGCCCAAAAACCACAGCAGCAACGGTGATGTACCTCCCTGACAGCAAGTAAGCGCAGGAGTGTTTGGAAGCGCATTGCGTCTATCAAAACAAATTGGGCCGAAAGTTAGCAAAAAGTGTTTGGCGTCAGTTGGTAGCAAGAGGCCACACGGGAGGCAGCGTCTTAGCCCGGCTAGCTCAGTCGGTAGAGCATGAGACTCTTAATCTCAGGGTCGTGGGTTCGAGCCCCACGTTGGGCGTATGGCATCGCAACGTTTTGGCCCAGTCAGTGGCATTCATGCGCACTGCACGGCCCCACCTTTACCATATCGACTGGCTTCTCTTCCATTCCCTCTACAAACGGGGAAATGTTTCGAGCTTATCTTTCTAGTGGTCAATTCGTATGGCAGCAAGTTGACCTTGCGCTGGGGCGTGGTTCTTATCAGCGCCACGTGTGACACGAATTGGATAGAGATAGTGGCACAGGCCCCGGACAGCCTTGCGTTGGTGGTATAGTGGTGAGCATAGCTGCCTTCCAAGCAGTTGACCCGGGTTCGATTCCCGGCCAACGCACTCCTATCCCTTTTTGGCCTTGCAAAGCGGCCCTAAGCAAAGACCCAAGTCATCCAGGTCCTTGAAGAAAGCTCCTAAGATATCCTGGCTTAGCGACAACTGTGGAGACTTTCTTCGGCATTCGAAAAGTCTCTGGCCTTATGCTTTAACTCGCTCAGGAGGTCCAGCATTATCCAGGGCCAAGGTTCAGCCATTTTGACTACTGATTCCCAAAGAGAATCAACTCTGTCACACACAACATTGCTAAGTATCTGGCAACAACGCTAACACCCTTAGCTGGCATCATATTGCACCATTTGCTATTCGGTGACGAAGGCATCGAATAGCAAATGACCCGCTTTGGACTGTGTCTTGCAAGGCAAGGAAAGGGGTGCATTTGGGCAAGGAGGCCTACAGGAAACCTACCCACACACACCGCTATCTGCTTTTTGGCTCACACCACCCACTGGAACCCAAGCTGGGGCTTCTTAGGACTCTGCAATATCGGGCTGACGCGGTAACAACAAAAGGAGTCTACAGACCCTCTCAGGTGTGCTTTGAAAGCTTGTGGCTAGCCAGACTGGGTCTTGGCTAAACATCCACAAGGTCACGAAAACAAACTGGGGAGAAGCAGAACATTTGGAGAAATATAGTCACCCCCGTAAGCCACTGGAGTGTCAGAAAAACTCCGGAGGATCTTTAACAACAATTGCATCGCTGTGTACTTCAAGTCCAGCAATACACTGGGACGGAAGCTTGTACATCGGCACTATCTGCACTGCCCATTTTGAACATCGCTCTAGCTAGCCAAGCGATTTGACAACAATTGTCACCTTTAGCCACGCCGATCTAGGCACCAATAGCTATGCAGGCTTCCTGCCACCAACAATGGGATCATCTAACTTGAACAGGGCGGTTCTACAATTTTCACACCTCCCCCTGTTCTTGGACAATCAACATCGACACATTCACATGGTGATTGTCTTAAGGTGTGACTAGAAGTGCTGCAGTTATCTTCCTGAGCCAAAGAAGTGGCTCGATCAACTATGTAAACCTCTTCAACAAACGGCTAGTACATTTGCAAGGGTCTCCAGTGAACGCTTGTTTGTCTGCTCAGTTGCCGGTCACCTGAAGAGAGCCAAAGGACACGCTTTGTTTTAGCCTTCGGGCCCCACTGAGGTAATGGAGAAAACATGAGCGTCCCTGGGTGGGCTCGAACCACCAACCTTTCGGTTAACAGCCGAACGCGCTAACCGATTGCGCCACAGAGACTGCACGCCGAGGGCCGGTGCACCGGCCGAGGGAGACATGAATAATAAAAACAAAGTTCCTTAAAAGGCTTCCCAATTGCACATTTCTAGAGTGCCTTCTAGAGTGCCTTCTAGTTAAAGGGGGAGAGAGGCAGGGTAAAAGAGGGCATCCTTCGAGCCGGAATCGAACCAGCGACCTAAGGATTACTACGTTGACGCTACAGTCCTCCGCTCTACCAGCTGAGCTATCGAAGGGCCCGCCGGTGGGTCGTAGCCCGTGACTCCTTGCATTCAAAGCCAGCGCTTTGCCCTTTGCGTTAGTCCTTCTGCCTTGAGGGATTGGTCTATGCCGCCTCTGCCTGAAAGGTCAAATGCCTTGGCAGCTGTGATGTGGGAAAGCTCGGCTTCACGTTTTGCACAGCGAGAAAACACAATCGAAGCACCTACCGCGTTTTGTTGGGAGCCCAAAAACCACAGCAGCAACGGTGATGTACCTCCCTGACAGCAAGTAAGCGCAGGAGTGTTTGGAAGCGCATTGCGTCTATCAAAACAAATTGGGCCGAAAGTTAGCAAAAAGTGTTTGGCGTCAGTTGGTAGCAAGAGGCCACACGGGAGGCAGCGTCTTAGCCCGGCTAGCTCAGTCGGTAGAGCATGAGACTCTTAATCTCAGGGTCGTGGGTTCGAGCCCCACGTTGGGCGTATGGCATCGCAACGTTTTGGCCCAGTCAGTGGCATTCATGCGCACTGCACGGCCCCACCTTTACCATATCGACTGGCTTCTCTTCCATTCCCTCTACAAACGGGGAAATGTTTCGAGCTTATCTTTCTAGTGGTCAATTCGTATGGCAGCAAGTTGACCTTGCGCTGGGGCGTGGTTCTTATCAGCGCCACGTGTGACACGAATTGGATAGAGATAGTGGCACAGACCCCGGACAGCCTTGCGTTGGTGGTATAGTGGTGAGCATAGCTGCCTTCCAAGCAGTTGACCCGGGTTCGATTCCCGGCCAACGCACTCCTATCCCTTTTTGGCCTTGCAAAGCGGCCCTAAGCAAAGACCCAAGTCATCCAGGTCCTTGAAGAAAGCTCCTAAGATATCCTGGCTTAGCGACAACTGTGGAGACTTTCTTCGGCATTCGAAAAGTCTCTGGCCTTATGCTTTAACTCGCTCAGGAGGTCCAGCATTATCCAGGGCCAAGGTTCAGCCATTTTGACTACTGATTCCCAAAGAGAATCAACTCTGTCACACACAACATTGCTAAGTATCTGGCAACAACGCTAACACCCTTAGCTGGCATCATATTGCACCATTTGCTATTCGGTGACGAAGGCATCGAATAGCAAATGACCCGCTTTGGACTGTGTCTTGCAAGGCAAGGAAAGGGGTGCATTTGGGCAAGGAGGCCTACAGGAAACCTACCCACACACACCGCTATCTGCTTTTTGGCTCACACCACCCACTGGAACCCAAGCTGGGGCTTCTTAGGACTCTGCAATATCGGGCTGACGCGGTAACAACAAAAAGAGTCTACAGACCCTCTCAGGTGTGCTTTGAAAGCTTGTGGCTAGCCAGACTGGGTCTTGGCTAAACATCCACAAGGTCACGAAAACAAACTGGGGAGAAGCAGAACATTTGGAGAAATATAGTCACCCCCGTAAGCCACTGGAGTGTCAGAAAAACTCCGGAGGATCTTTAACAACAATTGCATCGCTGTGTACTTCAAGTCCAGCAATACACTGGGACGGAAGCTTGTACATCGGCACTATCTGCACTGCCCATTTTGAACATCGCTCTAGCTAGCCAAGCGATTTGACAACAATTGTCACCTTTAGCCACGCCGATCTAGGCACCAATAGCTATGCAGGCTTCCTGCCACCAACAATGGGATCATCTAACTTGAACAGGGCGGTTCTACAATTTTCACACCTCCCCCTGTTCTTGGACAATCAACATCGACACATTCACATGGTGATTGTCTTAAGGTGTGACTAGAAGTGCTGCAGTTATCTTCCTGAGCCAAAGAAGTGGCTCGATCAACTATGTAAACCTCTTCAACAAACGGCTAGTACATTTGCAAGGGTCTCCAGTGAACGCTTGTTTGTCTGCTCAGTTGCCGGTCACCTGAAGAGAGCCAAAGGACACGCTTTGTTTTAGCCTTCGGGCCCCACTGAGGTAATGGAGAAAACATGAGCGTCCCTGGGTGGGCTCGAACCACCAACCTTTCGGTTAACAGCCGAACGCGCTAACCGATTGCGCCACAGAGACTGCACGCCGAGGGCCGGCGCACCGGCCGAGGGAGACATGAATAATAAAAACAAAGTTCCTTAAAAGGCTTCCCAATTGCACATTTCTAGAGTGCCTTCTAGAGTGCCTTCTAGTTAAAGGGGGAGAGAGGCAGGGTAAAAGAGGGCATCCTTCGAGCCGGAATCGAACCAGCGACCTAAGGATTACTACGTTGACGCTACAGTCCTCCGCTCTACCAGCTGAGCTATCGAAGGGGCCGCCGGTGGGTCGTAGCCCGTGACTCCTTGCATTCAAAGCCAGCGCTTTGCCCTTTGCGTTAGTCCTTCTGCCTTGAGGGATTGGTCTATGCCGCCTCTGCCTGAAAGGTCAAATGCCTTGGCAGCTGTGATGTGGGAAAGCTCGGCTTCACGTTTTGCACAGCGAGAAAACACAATCGAAGCACCTACCGCGTTTTGTTGGGAGCCCAAAAACCACAGCAGCAACGGTGATGTACCTCCCTGACAGCAAGTAAGCGCAGGAGTGTTTGGAAGCGCATTGCGTCTATCAAAACAAATTGGGCCGAAAGTTAGCAAAAAGTGTTTGGCGTCAGTTGGTAGCAAGAGGCCACACGGGAGGCAGCGTCTTAGCCCGGCTAGCTCAGTCGGTAGAGCATGAGACTCTTAATCTCAGGGTCGTGGGTTCGAGCCCCACGTTGGGCGTATGGCATCGCAACGTTTTGGCCCAGTCAGTGGCATTCATGCGCACTGCACGGCCCCACCTTTACCATATCGACTGGCTTCTCTTCCATTCCCTCTACAAACGGGGAAATGTTTCGAGCTTATCTTTCTAGTGGTCAATTCGTATGGCAGCAAGTTGACCTTGCGCTGGGGCGTGGTTCTTATCAGCGCCACGTGTGACACGAATTGGATAGAGATAGTGGCACAGGCCCCGGACAGCCTTGCGTTGGTGGTATAGTGGTGAGCATAGCTGCCTTCCAAGCAGTTGACCCGGGTTCGATTCCCGGCCAACGCACTCCTATCCCTTTTTGGCCTTGCAAAGCGGCCCTAAGCAAAGACCCAAGTCATCCAGGTCCTTGAAGAAAGCTCCTAAGATATCCTGGCTTAGCGACAACTGTGGAGACTTTCTTCGGCATTCGAAAAGTCTCTGGCCTTATGCTTTAACTCGCTCAGGAGGTCCAGCATTATCCAGGGCCAAGGTTCAGCCATTTTGACTACTGATTCCCAAAGAGAATCAACTCTGTCACACACAACATTGCTAAGTATCTGGCAACAACGCTAACACCCTTAGCTGGCATCATATTGCACCATTTGCTATTCGGTGACGAAGGCATCGAATAGCAAATGACCCGCTTTGGACTGTGTCTTGCAAGGCAAGGAAAGGGGTGCATTTGGGCAAGGAGGCCTACAGGAAACCTACCCACACACACCGCTATCTGCTTTTTGGCTCACACCACCCACTGGAACCCAAGCTGGGGCTTCTTAGGACTCTGCAATATCGGGCTGACGCGGTAACAACAAAAAGAGTCTACAGACCCTCTCAGGTGTGCTTTGAAAGCTTGTGGCTAGCCAGACTGGGTCTTGGCTAAACATCCACAAGGTCACGAAAACAAACTGGGGAGAAGCAGAACATTTGGAGAAATATAGTCACCCCCGTAAGCCACTGGAGTGTCAGAAAAACTCCGGAGGATCTTTAACAACAATTGCATCGCTGTGTACTTCAAGTCCAGCAATACACTGGGACGGAAGCTTGTACATCGGCACTATCTGCACTGCCCATTTTGAACATCGCTCTAGCTAGCCAAGCGATTTGACAACAATTGTCACCTTTAGCCACGCCGATCTAGGCACCAATAGCTATGCAGGCTTCCTGCCACCAACAATGGGATCATCTAACTTGAACAGGGCGGTTCTACAATTTTCACACCTCCCCCTGTTCTTGGACAATCAACATCGACACATTCACATGGTGATTGTCTTAAGGTGTGACTAGAAGTGCTGCAGTTATCTTCCTGAGCCAAAGAAGTGGCTCAATCAACTATGTAAACCTCTTCAACAAACGGCTAGTACATTTGCAAGGGTCTCCAGTGAACGCTTGTTTGTCTGCTCAGTTGCCGGTCACCTGAAGAGAGCCAAAGGACACGCTTTGTTTTAGCCTTCGGGCCCCACTGGGGTAATGGAGAAAACATGAGCGTCCCTGGGTGGGCTCGAACCACCAACCTTTCGGTTAACAGCCGAACGCGCTAACCGATTGCGCCACAGAGACTGCACGCCGAGGGCCGGCGCACCGGCCGAGGGAGACATGAATAATAAAAACAAAGTTCCTTAAAAGGCTTCCCAATTGCACATTTCTAGAGTGCCTTCTAGAGTGCCTTCTAGTTAAAGGGGGAGAGAGGCAGGGTAAAAGAGGGCATCCTTCGAGCCGGAATCGAACCAGCGACCTAAGGATTACTACGTTGACGCTACAGTCCTCCGCTCTACCAGCTGAGCTATCGAAGGGCCCGCCGGTGGGTCGTAGCCCGTGACTCCTTGCATTCAAAGCCAGCGCTTTGCCCTTTGCGTTAGTCCTTCTGCCTTGAGGGATTGGTCTATGCCGCCTCTGCCTGAAAGGTCAAATGCCTTGGCAGCTGTGATGTGGGAAAGCTCGGCTTCACGTTTTGCACAGCGAGAAAACACAATCGAAGCACCTACCGCGTTTTGTTGGGAGCCCAAAAACCACAGCAGCAACGGTGATGTACCTCCCTGACAGCAAGTAAGCGCAGGAGTGTTTGGAAGCGCATTGCGTCTATCAAAACAAATTGGGCCGAAAGTTAGCAAAAAGTGTTTGGCGTCAGTTGGTAGCAAGAGGCCACACGGGAGGCAGCGTCTTAGCCCGGCTAGCTCAGTCGGTAGAGCATGAGACTCTTAATCTCAGGGTCGTGGGTTCGAGCCCCACGTTGGGCGTATGGCATCGCAACGTTTTGGCCCAGTCAGTGGCATTCATGCGCACTGCACGGCCCCACCTTTACCATATCGACTGGCTTCTCTTCCATTCCCTCTACAAACGGGGAAATGTTTCGAGCTTATCTTTCTAGTGGTCAATTCGTATGGCAGCAAGTTGACCTTGCGCTGGGGCGTGGTTCTTATCAGCGCCACGTGTGACACGAATTGGATAGAGATAGTGGCACAGGCCCCGGACAGCCTTGCGTTGGTGGTATAGTGGTGAGCATAGCTGCCTTCCAAGCAGTTGACCCGGGTTCGATTCCCGGCCAACGCACTCCTATCCCTTTTTGGCCTTGCAAAGCGGCCCTAAGCAAAGACCCAAGTCATCCAGGTCCTTGAAGAAAGCTCCTAAGATATCCTGGCTTAGCGACAACTGTGGAGACTTTCTTCGGCATTCGAAAAGTCTCTGGCCTTATGCTTTAACTCGCTCAGGAGGTCCAGCATTATCCAGGGCCAAGGTTCAGCCATTTTGACTACTGATTCCCAAAGAGAATCAACTCTGTCACACACAACATTGCTAAGTATCTGGCAACAACGCTAACACCCTTAGCTGGCATCATATTGCACCATTTGCTATTCGGTGACGAAGGCATCGAATAGCAAATGACCCGCTTTGGACTGTGTCTTGCAAGGCAAGGAAAGGGGTGCATTTGGGCAAGGAGGCCTACAGGAAACCTACCCACACACACCGCTATCTGCTTTTTGGCTCACACCACCCACTGGAACCCAAGCTGGGGCTTCTTAGGACTCTGCAATATCGGGCTGACGCGGTAACAACAAAAGGAGTCTACAGACCCTCTCAGGTGTGCTTTGAAAGCTTGTGGCTAGCCAGACTGGGTCTTGGCTAAACATCCACAAGGTCACGAAAACAAACTGGGGAGAAGCAGAACATTTGGAGAAATATAGTCACCCCCGTAAGCCACTGGAGTGTCAGAAAAACTCCGGAGGATCTTTAACAACAATTGCATCGCTGTGTACTTCAAGTCCAGCAATACACTGGGACGGAAGCTTGTACATCGGCACTATCTGCACTGCCCATTTTGAACATCGCTCTAGCTAGCCAAGCGATTTGACAACAATTGTCACCTTTAGCCACGCCGATCTAGGCACCAATAGCTATGCAGGCTTCCTGCCACCAACAATGGGATCATCTAACTTGAACAGGGCGGTTCTACAATTTTCACACCTCCCCCTGTTCTTGGACAATCAACATCGACACATTCACATGGTGATTGTCTTAAGGTGTGACTAGAAGTGCTGCAGTTATCTTCCTGAGCCAAAGAAGTGGCTCGATCAACTATGTAAACCTCTTCAACAAACGGCTAGTACATTTGCAAGGGTCTCCAGTGAACGCTTGTTTGTCTGCTCAGTTGCCGGTCACCTGAAGAGAGCCAAAGGACACGCTTTGTTTTAGCCTTCGGGCCCCACTGAGGTAATGGAGAAAACATGAGCGTCCCTGGGTGGGCTCGAACCACCAACCTTTCGGTTAACAGCCGAACGCGCTAACCGATTGCGCCACAGAGACTGCACGCCGAGGGCCGGCGCACCGGCCGAGGGAGACATGAATAATAAAAACAAAGTTCCTTAAAAGGCTTCCCAATTGCACATTTCTAGAGTGCCTTCTAGAGTGCCTTCTAGTTAAAGGGGGAGAGAGGCAGGGTAAAAGAGGGCATCCTTCGAGCCGGAATCGAACCAGCGACCTAAGGATTACTACGTTGACGCTACAGTCCTCCGCTCTACCAGCTGAGCTATCGAAGGGCCCGCCGGTGGGTCGTAGCCCGTGACTCCTTGCATTCAAAGCCAGCGCTTTGCCCTTTGCGTTAGTCCTTCTGCCTTGAGGGATTGGTCTATGCCGCCTCTGCCTGAAAGGTCAAATGCCTTGGCAGCTGTGATGTGGGAAAGCTCGGCTTCACGTTTTGCACAGCGAGAAAACACAATCGAAGCACCTACCGCGTTTTGTTGGGAGCCCAAAAACCACAGCAGCAACGGTGATGTACCTCCCTGACAGCAAGTAAGCGCAGGAGTGTTTGGAAGCGCATTGCGTCTATCAAAACAAATTGGGCCGAAAGTTAGCAAAAAGTGTTTGGCGTCAGTTGGTAGCAAGAGGCCACACGGGAGGCAGCGTCTTAGCCCGGCTAGCTCAGTCGGTAGAGCATGAGACTCTTAATCTCAGGGTCGTGGGTTCGAGCCCCACGTTGGGCGTATGGCATCGCAACGTTTTGGCCCAGTCAGTGGCATTCATGCGCACTGCACGGCCCCACCTTTACCATATCGACTGGCTTCTCTTCCATTCCCTCTACAAACGGGGAAATGTTTCGAGCTTATCTTTCTAGTGGTCAATTCGTATGGCAGCAAGTTGACCTTGCGCTGGGGCGTGGTTCTTATCAGCGCCACGTGTGACACGAATTGGATAGAGATAGTGGCACAGACCCCGGACAGCCTTGCGTTGGTGGTATAGTGGTGAGCATAGCTGCCTTCCAAGCAGTTGACCCGGGTTCGATTCCCGGCCAACGCACTCCTATCCCTTTTTGGCCTTGCAAAGCGGCCCTAAGCAAAGACCCAAGTCATCCAGGTCCTTGAAGAAAGCTCCTAAGATATCCTGGCTTAGCGACAACTGTGGAGACTTTCTTCGGCATTCGAAAAGTCTCTGGCCTTATGCTTTAACTCGCTCAGGAGGTCCACCATTATCCAGGGCCAAGGTTCAGCCATTTTGACTACTGATTCCCAAAGAGAATCAACTCTGTCACACACAACATTGCTAAGTATCTGGCAACAACGCTAACACCCTTAGCTGGCATCATATTGCACCATTTGCTATTCGGTGACGAAGGCATCGAATAGCAAATGACCCGCTTTGGACTGTGTCTTGCAAGGCAAGGAAAGGGGTGCATTTGGGCAAGGAGGCCTACAGGAAACCTACCCACACACACCGCTATCTGCTTTTTGGCTCACACCACCCACTGGAACCCAAGCTGGGGCTTCTTAGGACTCTGCAATATCGGGCTGACGCGGTAACAACAAAAAGAGTCTACAGACCCTCTCAGGTGTGCTTTGAAAGCTTGTGGCTAGCCAGACTGGGTCTTGGCTAAACATCCACAAGGTCACGAAAACAAACTGGGGAGAAGCAGAACATTTGGAGAAATATAGTCACCCCCGTAAGCCACTGGAGTGTCAGAAAAACTCCGGAGGATCTTTAACAACAATTGCATCGCTGTGTACTTCAAGTCCAGCAATACACTGGGACGGAAGCTTGTACATCGGCACTATCTGCACTGCCCATTTTGAACATCGCTCTAGCTAGCCAAGCGATTTGACAACAATTGTCACCTTTAGCCACGCCGATCTAGGCACCAATAGCTATGCAGGCTTCCTGCCACCAACAATGGGATCATCTAACTTGAACAGGGCGGTTCTACAATTTTCACACCTCCCCCTGTTCTTGGACAATCAACATCGACACATTCACATGGTGATTGTCTTAAGGTGTGACTAGAAGTGCTGCAGTTATCTTCCTGAGCCAAAGAAGTGGCTCGATCAACTATGTAAACCTCTTCAACAAACGGCTAGTACATTTGCAAGGGTCTCCAGTGAACGCTTGTTTGTCTGCTCAGTTGCCGGTCACCTGAAGAGAGCCAAAGGACACGCTTTGTTTTAGCCTTCGGGCCCCACTGAGGTAATGGAGAAAACATGAGCGTCCCTGGGTGGGCTCGAACCACCAACCTTTCGGTTAACAGCCGAACGCGCTAACCGATTGCGCCACAGAGACTGCACGCCGAGGGCCGGCGCACCGGCCGAGGGAGACATGAATAATAAAAACAAAGTTCCTTAAAAGGCTTCCCAATTGCACATTTCTAGAGTGCCTTCTAGAGTGCCTTCTAGTTAAAGGGGGAGAGAGGCAGGGTAAAAGAGGGCATCCTTCGAGCCGGAATCGAACCAGCGACCTAAGGATTACTACGTTGACGCTACAGTCCTCCGCTCTACCAGCTGAGCTATCGAAGGGGCCGCCGGTGGGTCGTAGCCCGTGACTCCTTGCATTCAAAGCCAGCGCTTTGCCCTTTGCGTTAGTCCTTCTGCCTTGAGGGATTGGTCTATGCCGCCTCTGCCTGAAAGGTCAAATGCCTTGGCAGCTGTGATGTGGGAAAGCTCGGCTTCACGTTTTGCACAGCGAGAAAACACAATCGAAGCACCTACCGCGTTTTGTTGGGAGCCCAAAAACCACAGCAGCAACGGTGATGTACCTCCCTGACAGCAAGTAAGCGCAGGAGTGTTTGGAAGCGCATTGCGTCTATCAAAACAAATTGGGCCGAAAGTTAGCAAAAAGTGTTTGGCGTCAGTTGGTAGCAAGAGGCCACACGGGAGGCAGCGTCTTAGCCCGGCTAGCTCAGTCGGTAGAGCATGAGACTCTTAATCTCAGGGTCGTGGGTTCGAGCCCCACGTTGGGCGTATGGCATCGCAACGTTTTGGCCCAGTCAGTGGCATTCATGCGCACTGCACGGCCCCACCTTTACCATATCGACTGGCTTCTCTTCCATTCCCTCTACAAACGGGGAAATGTTTCGAGCTTATCTTTCTAGTGGTCAATTCGTATGGCAGCAAGTTGACCTTGCGCTGGGGCGTGGTTCTTATCAGCGCCACGTGTGACACGAATTGGATAGAGATAGTGGCACAGGCCCCGGACAGCCTTGCGTTGGTGGTATAGTGGTGAGCATAGCTGCCTTCCAAGCAGTTGACCCGGGTTCGATTCCCGGCCAACGCACTCCTATCCCTTTTTGGCCTTGCAAAGCGGCCCTAAGCAAAGACCCAAGTCATCCAGGTCCTTGAAGAAAGCTCCTAAGATATCCTGGCTTAGCGACAACTGTGGAGACTTTCTTCGGCATTCGAAAAGTCTCTGGCCTTATGCTTTAACTCGCTCAGGAGGTCCAGCATTATCCAGGGCCAAGGTTCAGCCATTTTGACTACTGATTCCCAAAGAGAATCAACTCTGTCACACACAACATTGCTAAGTATCTGGCAACAACGCTAACACCCTTAGCTGGCATCATATTGCACCATTTGCTATTCGGTGACGAAGGCATCGAATAGCAAATGACCCGCTTTGGACTGTGTCTTGCAAGGCAAGGAAAGGGGTGCATTTGGGCAAGGAGGCCTACAGGAAACCTACCCACACACACCGCTATCTGCTTTTTGGCTCACACCACCCACTGGAACCCAAGCTGGGGCTTCTTAGGACTCTGCAATATCGGGCTGACGCGGTAACAACAAAAGGAGTCTACAGACCCTCTCAGGTGTGCTTTGAAAGCTTGTGGCTAGCCAGACTGGGTCTTGGCTAAACATCCACAAGGTCACGAAAACAAACTGGGGAGAAGCAGAACATTTGGAGAAATATAGTCACCCCCGTAAGCCACTGGAGTGTCAGAAAAACTCCGGAGGATCTTTAACAACAATTGCATCGCTGTGTACTTCAAGTCCAGCAATACACTGGGACGGAAGCTTGTACATCGGCACTATCTGCACTGCCCATTTTGAACATCGCTCTAGCTAGCCAAGCGATTTGACAACAATTGTCACCTTTAGCCACGCCGATCTAGGCACCAATAGCTATGCAGGCTTCCTGCCACCAACAATGGGATCATCTAACTTGAACAGGGCGGTTCTACAATTTTCACACCTCCCCCTGTTCTTGGACAATCAACATCGACACATTCACATGGTGATTGTCTTAAGGTGTGACTAGAAGTGCTGCAGTTATCTTCCTGAGCCAAAGAAGTGGCTCGATCAACTATGTAAACCTCTTCAACAAACGGCTAGTACATTTGCAAGGGTCTCCAGTGAACGCTTGTTTGTCTGCTCAGTTGCCGGTCACCTGAAGAGAGCCAAAGGACACGCTTTGTTTTAGCCTTCGGGCCCCACTGAGGTAATGGAGAAAACATGAGCGTCCCTGGGTGGGCTCGAACCACCAACCTTTCGGTTAACAGCCGAACGCGCTAACCGATTGCGCCACAGAGACTGCACGCCGAGGGCCGGCGCACCGGCCGAGGGAGACATGAATAATAAAAACAAAGTTCCTTAAAAGGCTTCCCAATTGCACATTTCTAGAGTGCCTTCTAGAGTGCCTTCTAGTTAAAGGGGGAGAGAGGCAGGGTAAAAGAGGGCATCCTTCGAGCCGGAATCGAACCAGCGACCTAAGGATTACTACGTTGACGCTACAGTCCTCCGCTCTACCAGCTGAGCTATCGAAGGGCCCGCCGGTGGGTCGTAGCCCGTGACTCCTTGCATTCAAAGCCAGCGCTTTGCCCTTTGCGTTAGTCCTTCTGCCTTGAGGGATTGGTCTATGCCGCCTCTGCCTGAAAGGTCAAATGCCTTGGCAGCTGTGATGTGGGAAAGCTCGGCTTCACGTTTTGCACAGCGAGAAAACACAATCGAAGCACCTACCGCGTTTTGTTGGGAGCCCAAAAACCACAGCAGCAACGGTGATGTACCTCCCTGACAGCAAGTAAGCGCAGGAGTGTTTGGAAGCGCATTGCGTCTATCAAAACAAATTGGGCCGAAAGTTAGCAAAAAGTGTTTGGCGTCAGTTGGTAGCAAGAGGCCACACGGGAGGCAGCGTCTTAGCCCGGCTAGCTCAGTCGGTAGAGCATGAGACTCTTAATCTCAGGGTCGTGGGTTCGAGCCCCACGTTGGGCGTATGGCATCGCAACGTTTTGGCCCAGTCAGTGGCATTCATGCGCACTGCACGGCCCCACCTTTACCATATCGACTGGCTTCTCTTCCATTCCCTCTACAAACGGGGAAATGTTTCGAGCTTATCTTTCTAGTGGTCAATTCGTATGGCAGCAAGTTGACCTTGCGCTGGGGCGTGGTTCTTATCAGCGCCACGTGTGACACGAATTGGATAGAGATAGTGGCACAGACCCCGGACAGCCTTGCGTTGGTGGTATAGTGGTGAGCATAGCTGCCTTCCAAGCAGTTGACCCGGGTTCGATTCCCGGCCAACGCACTCCTATCCCTTTTTGGCCTTGCAAAGCGGCCCTAAGCAAAGACCCAAGTCATCCAGGTCCTTGAAGAAAGCTCCTAAGATATCCTGGCTTAGCGACAACTGTGGAGACTTTCTTCGGCATTCGAAAAGTCTCTGGCCTTATGCTTTAACTCGCTCAGGAGGTCCACCATTATCCAGGGCCAAGGTTCAGCCATTTTGACTACTGATTCCCAAAGAGAATCAACTCTGTCACACACAACATTGCTAAGTATCTGGCAACAACGCTAACACCCTTAGCTGGCATCATATTGCACCATTTGCTATTCGGTGACGAAGGCATCGAATAGCAAATGACCCGCTTTGGACTGTGTCTTGCAAGGCAAGGAAAGGGGTGCATTTGGGCAAGGAGGCCTACAGGAAACCTACCCACACACACCGCTATCTGCTTTTTGGCTCACACCACCCACTGGAACCCAAGCTGGGGCTTCTTAGGACTCTGCAATATCGGGCTGACGCGGTAACAACAAAAAGAGTCTACAGACCCTCTCAGGTGTGCTTTGAAAGCTTGTGGCTAGCCAGACTGGGTCTTGGCTAAACATCCACAAGGTCACGAAAACAAACTGGGGAGAAGCAGAACATTTGGAGAAATATAGTCACCCCCGTAAGCCACTGGAGTGTCAGAAAAACTCCGGAGGATCTTTAACAACAATTGCATCGCTGTGTACTTCAAGTCCAGCAATACACTGGGACGGAAGCTTGTACATCGGCACTATCTGCACTGCCCATTTTGAACATCGCTCTAGCTAGCCAAGCGATTTGACAACAATTGTCACCTTTAGCCACGCCGATCTAGGCACCAATAGCTATGCAGGCTTCCTGCCACCAACAATGGGATCATCTAACTTGAACAGGGCGGTTCTACAATTTTCACACCTCCCCCTGTTCTTGGACAATCAACATCGACACATTCACATGGTGATTGTCTTAAGGTGTGACTAGAAGTGCTGCAGTTATCTTCCTGAGCCAAAGAAGTGGCTCGATCAACTATGTAAACCTCTTCAACAAACGGCTAGTACATTTGCAAGGGTCTCCAGTGAACGCTTGTTTGTCTGCTCAGTTGCCGGTCACCTGAAGAGAGCCAAAGGACACGCTTTGTTTTAGCCTTCGGGCCCCACTGAGGTAATGGAGAAAACATGAGCGTCCCTGGGTGGGCTCGAACCACCAACCTTTCGGTTAACAGCCGAACGCGCTAACCGATTGCGCCACAGAGACTGCACGCCGAGGGCCGGCGCACCGGCCGAGGGAGACATGAATAATAAAAACAAAGTTCCTTAAAAGGCTTCCCAATTGCACATTTCTAGAGTGCCTTCTAGAGTGCCTTCTAGTTAAAGGGGGAGAGAGGCAGGGTAAAAGAGGGCATCCTTCGAGCCGGAATCGAACCAGCGACCTAAGGATTACTACGTTGACGCTACAGTCCTCCGCTCTACCAGCTGAGCTATCGAAGGGGCCGCCGGTGGGTCGTAGCCCGTGACTCCTTGCATTCAAAGCCAGCGCTTTGCCCTTTGCGTTAGTCCTTCTGCCTTGAGGGATTGGTCTATGCCGCCTCTGCCTGAAAGGTCAAATGCCTTGGCAGCTGTGATGTGGGAAAGCTCGGCTTCACGTTTTGCACAGCGAGAAAACACAATCGAAGCACCTACCGCGTTTTGTTGGGAGCCCAAAAACCACAGCAGCAACGGTGATGTACCTCCCTGACAGCAAGTAAGCGCAGGAGTGTTTGGAAGCGCATTGCGTCTATCAAAACAAATTGGGCCGAAAGTTAGCAAAAAGTGTTTGGCGTCAGTTGGTAGCAAGAGGCCACACGGGAGGCAGCGTCTTAGCCCGGCTAGCTCAGTCGGTAGAGCATGAGACTCTTAATCTCAGGGTCGTGGGTTCGAGCCCCACGTTGGGCGTATGGCATCGCAACGTTTTGGCCCAGTCAGTGGCATTCATGCGCACTGCACGGCCCCACCTTTACCATATCGACTGGCTTCTCTTCCATTCCCTCTACAAACGGGGAAATGTTTCGAGCTTATCTTTCTAGTGGTCAATTCGTATGGCAGCAAGTTGACCTTGCGCTGGGGCGTGGTTCTTATCAGCGCCACGTGTGACACGAATTGGATAGAGATAGTGGCACAGGCCCCGGACAGCCTTGCGTTGGTGGTATAGTGGTGAGCATAGCTGCCTTCCAAGCAGTTGACCCGGGTTCGATTCCCGGCCAACGCACTCCTATCCCTTTTTGGCCTTGCAAAGCGGCCCTAAGCAAAGACCCAAGTCATCCAGGTCCTTGAAGAAAGCTCCTAAGATATCCTGGCTTAGCGACAACTGTGGAGACTTTCTTCGGCATTCGAAAAGTCTCTGGCCTTATGCTTTAACTCGCTCAGGAGGTCCAGCATTATCCAGGGCCAAGGTTCAGCCATTTTGACTACTGATTCCCAAAGAGAATCAACTCTGTCACACACAACATTGCTAAGTATCTGGCAACAACGCTAACACCCTTAGCTGGCATCATATTGCACCATTTGCTATTCGGTGACGAAGGCATCGAATAGCAAATGACCCGCTTTGGACTGTGTCTTGCAAGGCAAGGAAAGGGGTGCATTTGGGCAAGGAGGCCTACAGGAAACCTACCCACACACACCGCTATCTGCTTTTTGGCTCACACCACCCACTGGAACCCAAGCTGGGGCTTCTTAGGACTCTGCAATATCGGGCTGACGCGGTAACAACAAAAGGAGTCTACAGACCCTCTCAGGTGTGCTTTGAAAGCTTGTGGCTAGCCAGACTGGGTCTTGGCTAAACATCCACAAGGTCACGAAAACAAACTGGGGAGAAGCAGAACATTTGGAGAAATATAGTCACCCCCGTAAGCCACTGGAGTGTCAGAAAAACTCCGGAGGATCTTTAACAACAATTGCATCGCTGTGTACTTCAAGTCCAGCAATACACTGGGACGGAAGCTTGTACATCGGCACTATCTGCACTGCCCATTTTGAACATCGCTCTAGCTAGCCAAGCGATTTGACAACAATTGTCACCTTTAGCCACGCCGATCTAGGCACCAATAGCTATGCAGGCTTCCTGCCACCAACAATGGGATCATCTAACTTGAACAGGGCGGTTCTACAATTTTCACACCTCCCCCTGTTCTTGGACAATCAACATCGACACATTCACATGGTGATTGTCTTAAGGTGTGACTAGAAGTGCTGCAGTTATCTTCCTGAGCCAAAGAAGTGGCTCGATCAACTATGTAAACCTCTTCAACAAACGGCTAGTACATTTGCAAGGGTCTCCAGTGAACGCTTGTTTGTCTGCTCAGTTGCCGGTCACCTGAAGAGAGCCAAAGGACACGCTTTGTTTTAGCCTTCGGGCCCCACTGAGGTAATGGAGAAAACATGAGCGTCCCTGGGTGGGCTCGAACCACCAACCTTTCGGTTAACAGCCGAACGCGCTAACCGATTGCGCCACAGAGACTGCACGCCGAGGGCCGGCGCACCGGCCGAGGGAGACATGAATAATAAAAACAAAGTTCCTTAAAAGGCTTCCCAATTGCACATTTCTAGAGTGCCTTCTAGAGTGCCTTCTAGTTAAAGGGGGAGAGAGGCAGGGTAAAAGAGGGCATCCTTCGAGCCGGAATCGAACCAGCGACCTAAGGATTACTACGTTGACGCTACAGTCCTCCGCTCTACCAGCTGAGCTATCGAAGGGCCCGCCGGTGGGTCGTAGCCCGTGACTCCTTGCATTCAAAGCCAGCGCTTTGCCCTTTGCGTTAGTCCTTCTGCCTTGAGGGATTGGTCTATGCCGCCTCTGCCTGAAAGGTCAAATGCCTTGGCAGCTGTGATGTGGGAAAGCTCGGCTTCACGTTTTGCACAGCGAGAAAACACAATCGAAGCACCTACCGCGTTTTGTTGGGAGCCCAAAAACCACAGCAGCAACGGTGATGTACCTCCCTGACAGCAAGTAAGCGCAGGAGTGTTTGGAAGCGCATTGCGTCTATCAAAACAAATTGGGCCGAAAGTTAGCAAAAAGTGTTTGGCGTCAGTTGGTAGCAAGAGGCCACACGGGAGGCAGCGTCTTAGCCCGGCTAGCTCAGTCGGTAGAGCATGAGACTCTTAATCTCAGGGTCGTGGGTTCGAGCCCCACGTTGGGCGTATGGCATCGCAACGTTTTGGCCCAGTCAGTGGCATTCATGCGCACTGCACGGCCCCACCTTTACCATATCGACTGGCTTCTCTTCCATTCCCTCTACAAACGGGGAAATGTTTCGAGCTTATCTTTCTAGTGGTCAATTCGTATGGCAGCAAGTTGACCTTGCGCTGGGGCGTGGTTCTTATCAGCACCACGTGTGACACGAATTGGATAGAGATAGTGGCACAGGCCCCGGACAGCCTTGCGTTGGTGGTATAGTGGTGAGCATAGCTGCCTTCCAAGCAGTTGACCCGGGTTCGATTCCCGGCCAACGCACTCCTATCCCTTTTTGGCCTTGCAAAGCGGCCCTAAGCAAAGACCCAAGTCATCCAGGTCCTTGAAGAAAGCTCCTAAGATATCCTGGCTTAGCGACAACTGTGGAGACTTTCTTCGGCATTCGAAAAGTCTCTGGCCTTATGCTTTAACTCGCTCAGGAGGTCCAGCATTATCCAGGGCCAAGGTTCAGCCATTTTGACTACTGATTCCCAAAGAGAATCAACTCTGTCACACACAACATTGCTAAGTATCTGGCAACAACGCTAACACCCTTAGCTGGCATCATATTGCACCATTTGCTATTCGGTGACGAAGGCATCGAATAGCAAATGACCCGCTTTGGACTGTGTCTTGCAAGGCAAGGAAAGGGGTGCATTTGGGCAAGGAGGCCTACAGGAAACCTACCCACACACACCGCTATCTGCTTTTTGGCTCACACCACCCACTGGAACCCAAGCTGGGGCTTCTTAGGACTCTGCAATATCGGGCTGACGCGGTAACAACAAAAAGAGTCTACAGACCCTCTCAGGTGTGCTTTGAAAGCTTGTGGCTAGCCAGACTGGGTCTTGGCTAAACATCCACAAGGTCACGAAAACAAACTGGGGAGAAGCAGAACATTTGGAGAAATATAGTCACCCCCGTAAGCCACTGGAGTGTCAGAAAAACTCCGGAGGATCTTTAACAACAATTGCATCGCTGTGTACTTCAAGTCCAGCAATACACTGGGACGGAAGCTTGTACATCGGCACTATCTGCACTGCCCATTTTGAACATCGCTCTAGCTAGCCAAGCGATTTGACAACAATTGTCACCTTTAGCCACGCCGATCTAGGCACCAATAGCTATGCAGGCTTCCTGCCACCAACAATGGGATCATCTAACTTGAACAGGGCGGTTCTACAATTTTCACACCTCCCCCTGTTCTTGGACAATCAACATCGACACATTCACATGGTGATTGTCTTAAGGTGTGACTAGAAGTGCTGCAGTTATCTTCCTGAGCCAAAGAAGTGGCTCGATCAACTATGTAAACCTCTTCAACAAACGGCTAGTACATTTGCAAGGGTCTCCAGTGAACGCTTGTTTGTCTGCTCAGTTGCCGGTCACCTGAAGAGAGCCAAAGGACACGCTTTGTTTTAGCCTTCGGGCCCCACTGAGGTAATGGAGAAAACATGAGCGTCCCTGGGTGGGCTCGAACCACCAACCTTTCGGTTAACAGCCGAACGCGCTAACCGATTGCGCCACAGAGACTGCACGCCGAGGGCCGGCGCACCGGCCGAGGGAGACATGAATAATAAAAACAAAGTTCCTTAAAAGGCTTCCCAATTGCACATTTCTAGAGTGCCTTCTAGAGTGCCTTCTAGTTAAAGGGGGAGAGAGGCAGGGTAAAAGAGGGCATCCTTCGAGCCGGAATCGAACCAGCGACCTAAGGATTACTACGTTGACGCTACAGTCCTCCGCTCTACCAGCTGAGCTATTGAAGGGGCCGCCGGTGGGTCGTAGCCCGTGACTCCTTGCATTCAAAGCCAGCGCTTTGCCCTTTGCGTTAGTCCTTCTGCCTTGAGGGATTGGTCTATGCCGCCTCTGCCTGAAAGGTCAAATGCCTTGGCAGCTGTGATGTGGGAAAGCTCGGCTTCACGTTTTGCACAGCGAGAAAACACAATCGAAGCACCTACCGCGTTTTGTTGGGAGCCCAAAAACCACAGCAGCAACGGTGATGTACCTCCCTGACAGCAAGTAAGCGCAGGAGTGTTTGGAAGCGCATTGCGTCTATCAAAACAAATTGGGCCGAAAGTTAGCAAAAAGTGTTTGGCGTCAGTTGGTAGCAAGAGGCCACACGGGAGGCAGCGTCTTAGCCCGGCTAGCTCAGTCGGTAGAGCATGAGACTCTTAATCTCAGGGTCGTGGGTTCGAGCCCCACGTTGGGCGTATGGCATCGCAACGTTTTGGCCCAGTCAGTGGCATTCATGCGCACTGCACGGCCCCACCTTTACCATATCGACTGGCTTCTCTTCCATTCCCTCTACAAACGGGGAAATGTTTCGAGCTTATCTTTCTAGTGGTCAATTCGTATGGCAGCAAGTTGACCTTGCGCTGGGGCGTGGTTCTTATCAGCGCCACGTGTGACACGAATTGGATAGAGATAGTGGCACAGGCCCCGGACAGCCTTGCGTTGGTGGTATAGTGGTGAGCATAGCTGCCTTCCAAGCAGTTGACCCGGGTTCGATTCCCGGCCAACGCACTCCTATCCCTTTTTGGCCTTGCAAAGCGGCCCTAAGCAAAGACCCAAGTCATCCAGGTCCTTGAAGAAAGCTCCTAAGATATCCTGGCTTAGCGACAACTGTGGAGACTTTCTTCGGCATTCGAAAAGTCTCTGGCCTTATGCTTTAACTCGCTCAGGAGGTCCAGCATTATCCAGGGCCAAGGTTCAGCCATTTTGACTACTGATTCCCAAAGAGAATCAACTCTGTCACACACAACATTGCTAAGTATCTGGCAACAACGCTAACACCCTTAGCTGGCATCATATTGCACCATTTGCTATTCGGTGACGAAGGCATCGAATAGCAAATGACCCGCTTTGGACTGTGTCTTGCAAGGCAAGGAAAGGGGTGCATTTGGGCAAGGAGGCCTACAGGAAACCTACCCACACACACCGCTATCTGCTTTTTGGCTCACACCACCCACTGGAACCCAAGCTGGGGCTTCTTAGGACTCTGCAATATCGGGCTGACGCGGTAACAACAAAAAGAGTCTACAGACCCTCTCAGGTGTGCTTTGAAAGCTTGTGGCTAGCCAGACTGGGTCTTGGCTAAACATCCACAAGGTCACGAAAACAAACTGGGGAGAAGCAGAACATTTGGAGAAATATAGTCACCCCCGTAAGCCACTGGAGTGTCAGAAAAACTCCGGAGGATCTTTAACAACAATTGCATCGCTGTGTACTTCAAGTCCAGCAATACACTGGGACGGAAGCTTGTACATCGGCACTATCTGCACTGCCCATTTTGAACATCGCTCTAGCTAGCCAAGCGATTTGACAACAATTGTCACCTTTAGCCACGCCGATCTAGGCACCAATAGCTATGCAGGCTTCCTGCCACCAACAATGGGATCATCTAACTTGAACAGGGCGGTTCTACAATTTTCACACCTCCCCCTGTTCTTGGACAATCAACATCGACACATTCACATGGTGATTGTCTTAAGGTGTGACTAGAAGTGCTGCAGTTATCTTCCTGAGCCAAAGAAGTGGCTCGATCAACTATGTAAACCTCTTCAACAAACGGCTAGTACATTTGCAAGGGTCTCCAGTGAACGCTTGTTTGTCTGCTCAGTTGCCGGTCACCTGAAGAGAGCCAAAGGACACGCTTTGTTTTAGCCTTCGGGCCCCACTGAGGTAATGGAGAAAACATGAGCGTCCCTGGGTGGGCTCGAACCACCAACCTTTCGGTTAACAGCCGAACGCGCTAACCGATTGCGCCACAGAGACTGCACGCCGAGGGCCGGCGCACCGGCCGAGGGAGACATGAATAATAAAAACAAAGTTCCTTAAAAGGCTTCCCAATTGCACATTTCTAGAGTGCCTTCTAGAGTGCCTTCTAGTTAAAGGGGGAGAGAGGCAGGGTAAAAGAGGGCATCCTTCGAGCCGGAATCGAACCAGCGACCTAAGGATTACTACGTTGACGCTACAGTCCTCCGCTCTACCAGCTGAGCTATCGAAGGGCCCGCCGGTGGGTCGTAGCCCGTGACTCCTTGCATTCAAAGCCAGCGCTTTGCCCTTTGCGTTAGTCCTTCTGCCTTGAGGGATTGGTCTATGCCGCCTCTGCCTGAAAGGTCAAATGCCTTGGCAGCTGTGATGTGGGAAAGCTCGGCTTCACGTTTTGCACAGCGAGAAAACACAATCGAAGCACCTACCGCGTTTTGTTGGGAGCCCAAAAACCACAGCAGCAACGGTGATGTACCTCCCTGACAGCAAGTAAGCGCAGGAGTGTTTGGAAGCGCATTGCGTCTATCAAAACAAATTGGGCCGAAAGTTAGCAAAAAGTGTTTGGCGTCAGTTGGTAGCAAGAGGCCACACGGGAGGCAGCGTCTTAGCCCGGCTAGCTCAGTCGGTAGAGCATGAGACTCTTAATCTCAGGGTCGTGGGTTCGAGCCCCACGTTGGGCGTATGGCATCGCAACGTTTTGGCCCAGTCAGTGGCATTCATGCGCACTGCACGGCCCCACCTTTACCATATCGACTGGCTTCTCTTCCATTCCCTCTACAAACGGGGAAATGTTTCGAGCTTATCTTTCTAGTGGTCAATTCGTATGGCAGCAAGTTGACCTTGCGCTGGGGCGTGGTTCTTATCAGCGCCACGTGTGACACGAATTGGATAGAGATAGTGGCACAGACCCCGGACAGCCTTGCGTTGGTGGTATAGTGGTGAGCATAGCTGCCTTCCAAGCAGTTGACCCGGGTTCGATTCCCGGCCAACGCACTCCTATCCCTTTTTGGCCTTGCAAAGCGGCCCTAAGCAAAGACCCAAGTCATCCAGGTCCTTGAAGAAAGCTCCTAAGATATCCTGGCTTAGCGACAACTGTGGAGACTTTCTTCGGCATTCGAAAAGTCTCTGGCCTTATGCTTTAACTCGCTCAGGAGGTCCAGCATTATCCAGGGCCAAGGTTCAGCCATTTTGACTACTGATTCCCAAAGAGAATCAACTCTGTCACACACAACATTGCTAAGTATCTGGCAACAACGCTAACACCCTTAGCTGGCATCATATTGCACCATTTGCTATTCGGTGACGAAGGCATCGAATAGCAAATGACCCGCTTTGGACTGTGTCTTGCAAGGCAAGGAAAGGGGTGCATTTGGGCAAGGAGGCCTACAGGAAACCTACCCACACACACCGCTATCTGCTTTTTGGCTCACACCACCCACTGGAACCCAAGCTGGGGCTTCTTAGGACTCTGCAATATCGGGCTGACGCGGTAACAACAAAAAGAGTCTACAGACCCTCTCAGGTGTGCTTTGAAAGCTTGTGGCTAGCCAGACTGGGTCTTGGCTAAACATCCACAAGGTCACGAAAACAAACTGGGGAGAAGCAGAACATTTGGAGAAATATAGTCACCCCCGTAAGCCACTGGAGTGTCAGAAAAACTCCGGAGGATCTTTAACAACAATTGCATCGCTGTGTACTTCAAGTCCAGCAATACACTGGGACGGAAGCTTGTACATCGGCACTATCTGCACTGCCCATTTTGAACATCGCTCTAGCTAGCCAAGCGATTTGACAACAATTGTCACCTTTAGCCACGCCGATCTAGGCACCAATAGCTATGCAGGCTTCCTGCCACCAACAATGGGATCATCTAACTTGAACAGGGCGGTTCTACAATTTTCACACCTCCCCCTGTTCTTGGACAATCAACATCGACACATTCACATGGTGATTGTCTTAAGGTGTGACTAGAAGTGCTGCAGTTATCTTCCTGAGCCAAAGAAGTGGCTCGATCAACTATGTAAACCTCTTCAACAAACGGCTAGTACATTTGCAAGGGTCTCCAGTGAACGCTTGTTTGTCTGCTCAGTTGCCGGTCACCTGAAGAGAGCCAAAGGACACGCTTTGTTTTAGCCTTCGGGCCCCACTGAGGTAATGGAGAAAACATGAGCGTCCCTGGGTGGGCTCGAACCACCAACCTTTCGGTTAACAGCCGAACGCGCTAACCGATTGCGCCACAGAGACTGCACGCCGAGGGCCGGCGCACCGGCCGAGGGAGACATGAATAATAAAAACAAAGTTCCTTAAAAGGCTTCCCAATTGCACATTTCTAGAGTGCCTTCTAGAGTGCCTTCTAGTTAAAGGGGGAGAGAGGCAGGGTAAAAGAGGGCATCCTTCGAGCCGGAATCGAACCAGCGACCTAAGGATTACTACGTTGACGCTACAGTCCTCCGCTCTACCAGCTGAGCTATCGAAGGGCCCGCCGGTGGGTCGTAGCCCGTGACTCCTTGCATTCAAAGCCAGCGCTTTGCCCTTTGCGTTAGTCCTTCTGCCTTGAGGGATTGGTCTATGCCGCCTCTGCCTGAAAGGTCAAATGCCTTGGCAGCTGTGATGTGGGAAAGCTCGGCTTCACGTTTTGCACAGCGAGAAAACACAATCGAAGCACCTACCGCGTTTTGTTGGGAGCCCAAAAACCACAGCAGCAACGGTGATGTACCTCCCTGACAGCAAGTAAGCGCAGGAGTGTTTGGAAGCGCATTGCGTCTATCAAAACAAATTGGGCCGAAAGTTAGCAAAAAGTGTTTGGCGTCAGTTGGTAGCAAGAGGCCACACGGGAGGCAGCGTCTTAGCCCGGCTAGCTCAGTCGGTAGAGCATGAGACTCTTAATCTCAGGGTCGTGGGTTCGAGCCCCACGTTGGGCGTATGGCATCGCAACGTTTTGGCCCAGTCAGTGGCATTCATGCGCACTGCACGGCCCCACCTTTACCATATCGACTGGCTTCTCTTCCATTCCCTCTACAAACGGGGAAATGTTTCGAGCTTATCTTTCTAGTGGTCAATTCGTATGGCAGCAAGTTGACCTTGCGCTGGGGCGTGGTTCTTATCAGCGCCACGTGTGACACGAATTGGATAGAGATAGTGGCACAGGCCCCGGACAGCCTTGCGTTGGTGGTATAGTGGTGAGCATAGCTGCCTTCCAAGCAGTTGACCCGGGTTCGATTCCCGGCCAACGCACTCCTATCCCTTTTTGGCCTTGCAAAGCGGCCCTAAGCAAAGACCCAAGTCATCCAGGTCCTTGAAGAAAGCTCCTAAGATATCCTGGCTTAGCGACAACTGTGGAGACTTTCTTCGGCATTCGAAAAGTCTCTGGCCTTATGCTTTAACTCGCTCAGGAGGTCCAGCATTATCCAGGGCCAAGGTTCAGCCATTTTGACTACTGATTCCCAAAGAGAATCAACTCTGTCACACACAACATTGCTAAGTATCTGGCAACAACGCTAACACCCTTAGCTGGCATCATATTGCACCATTTGCTATTCGGTGACGAAGGCATCGAATAGCAAATGACCCGCTTTGGACTGTGTCTTGCAAGGCAAGGAAAGGGGTGCATTTGGGCAAGGAGGCCTACAGGAAACCTACCCACACACACCGCTATCTGCTTTTTGGCTCACACCACCCACTGGAACCCAAGCTGGGGCTTCTTAGGACTCTGCAATATCGGGCTGACGCGGTAACAACAAAAAGAGTCTACAGACCCTCTCAGGTGTGCTTTGAAAGCTTGTGGCTAGCCAGACTGGGTCTTGGCTAAACATCCACAAGGTCACGAAAACAAACTGGGGAGAAGCAGAACATTTGGAGAAATATAGTCACCCCCGTAAGCCACTGGAGTGTCAGAAAAACTCCGGAGGATCTTTAACAACAATTGCATCGCTGTGTACTTCAAGTCCAGCAATACACTGGGACGGAAGCTTGTACATCGGCACTATCTGCACTGCCCATTTTGAACATCGCTCTAGCTAGCCAAGCGATTTGACAACAATTGTCACCTTTAGCCACGCCGATCTAGGCACCAATAGCTATGCAGGCTTCCTGCCACCAACAATGGGATCATCTAACTTGAACAGGGCGGTTCTACAATTTTCACACCTCCCCCTGTTCTTGGACAATCAACATCGACACATTCACATGGTGATTGTCTTAAGGTGTGACTAGAAGTGCTGCAGTTATCTTCCTGAGCCAAAGAAGTGGCTCGATCAACTATGTAAACCTCTTCAACAAACGGCTAGTACATTTGCAAGGGTCTCCAGTGAACGCTTGTTTGTCTGCTCAGTTGCCGGTCACCTGAAGAGAGCCAAAGGACACGCTTTGTTTTAGCCTTCGGGCCCCACTGGGGTAATGGAGAAAACATGAGCGTCCCTGGGTGGGCTCGAACCACCAACCTTTCGGTTAACAGCCGAACGCGCTAACCGATTGCGCCACAGAGACTGCACGCCGAGGGCCGGCGCACCGGCCGAGGGAGACATGAATAATAAAAACAAAGTTCCTTAAAAGGCTTCCCAATTGCACATTTCTAGAGTGCCTTCTAGAGTGCCTTCTAGTTAAAGGGGGAGAGAGGCAGGGTAAAAGAGGGCATCCTTCGAGCCGGAATCGAACCAGCGACCTAAGGATTACTACGTTGACGCTACAGTCCTCCGCTCTACCAGCTGAGCTATCGAAGGGCCCGCCGGTGGGTCGTAGCCCGTGACTCCTTGCATTCAAAGCCAGCGCTTTGCCCTTTGCGTTAGTCCTTCTGCCTTGAGGGATTGGTCTATGCCGCCTCTGCCTGAAAGGTCAAATGCCTTGGCAGCTGTGATGTGGGAAAGCTCGGCTTCACGTTTTGCACAGCGAGAAAACACAATCGAAGCACCTACCGCGTTTTGTTGGGAGCCCAAAAACCACAGCAGCAACGGTGATGTACCTCCCTGACAGCAAGTAAGCGCAGGAGTGTTTGGAAGCGCATTGCGTCTATCAAAACAAATTGGGCCGAAAGTTAGCAAAAAGTGTTTGGCGTCAGTTGGTAGCAAGAGGCCACACGGGAGGCAGCGTCTTAGCCCGGCTAGCTCAGTCGGTAGAGCATGAGACTCTTAATCTCAGGGTCGTGGGTTCGAGCCCCACGTTGGGCGTATGGCATCGCAACGTTTTGGCCCAGTCAGTGGCATTCATGCGCACTGCACGGCCCCACCTTTACCATATCGACTGGCTTCTCTTCCATTCCCTCTACAAACGGGGAAATGTTTCGAGCTTATCTTTCTAGTGGTCAATTCGTATGGCAGCAAGTTGACCTTGCGCTGGGGCGTGGTTCTTATCAGCGCCACGTGTGACACGAATTGGATAGAGATAGTGGCACAGACCCCGGACAGCCTTGCGTTGGTGGTATAGTGGTGAGCATAGCTGCCTTCCAAGCAGTTGACCCGGGTTCGATTCCCGGCCAACGCACTCCTATCCCTTTTTGGCCTTGCAAAGCGGCCCTAAGCAAAGACCCAAGTCATCCAGGTCCTTGAAGAAAGCTCCTAAGATATCCTGGCTTAGCGACAACTGTGGAGACTTTCTTCGGCATTCGAAAAGTCTCTGGCCTTATGCTTTAACTCGCTCAGGAGGTCCAGCATTATCCAGGGCCAAGGTTCAGCCATTTTGACTACTGATTCCCAAAGAGAATCAACTCTGTCACACACAACATTGCTAAGTATCTGGCAACAACGCTAACACCCTTAGCTGGCATCATATTGCACCATTTGCTATTCGGTGACGAAGGCATCGAATAGCAAATGACCCGCTTTGGACTGTGTCTTGCAAGGCAAGGAAAGGGGTGCATTTGGGCAAGGAGGCCTACAGGAAACCTACCCACACACACCGCTATCTGCTTTTTGGCTCACACCACCCACTGGAACCCAAGCTGGGGCTTCTTAGGACTCTGCAATATCGGGCTGACGCGGTAACAACAAAAAGAGTCTACAGACCCTCTCAGGTGTGCTTTGAAAGCTTGTGGCTAGCCAGACTGGGTCTTGGCTAAACATCCACAAGGTCACGAAAACAAACTGGGGAGAAGCAGAACATTTGGAGAAATATAGTCACCCCCGTAAGCCACTGGAGTGTCAGAAAAACTCCGGAGGATCTTTAACAACAATTGCATCGCTGTGTACTTCAAGTCCAGCAATACACTGGGACGGAAGCTTGTACATCGGCACTATCTGCACTGCCCATTTTGAACATCGCTCTAGCTAGCCAAGCGATTTGACAACAATTGTCACCTTTAGCCACGCCGATCTAGGCACCAATAGCTATGCAGGCTTCCTGCCACCAACAATGGGATCATCTAACTTGAACAGGGCGGTTCTACAATTTTCACACCTCCCCCTGTTCTTGGACAATCAACATCGACACATTCACATGGTGATTGTCTTAAGGTGTGACTAGAAGTGCTGCAGTTATCTTCCTGAGCCAAAGAAGTGGCTCGATCAACTATGTAAACCTCTTCAACAAACGGCTAGTACATTTGCAAGGGTCTCCAGTGAACGCTTGTTTGTCTGCTCAGTTGCCGGTCACCTGAAGAGAGCCAAAGGACACGCTTTGTTTTAGCCTTCGGGCCCCACTGAGGTAATGGAGAAAACATGAGCGTCCCTGGGTGGGCTCGAACCACCAACCTTTCGGTTAACAGCCGAACGCGCTAACCGATTGCGCCACAGAGACTGCACGCCGAGGGCCGGCGCACCGGCCGAGGGAGACATGAATAATAAAAACAAAGTTCCTTAAAAGGCTTCCCAATTGCACATTTCTAGAGTGCCTTCTAGAGTGCCTTCTAGTTAAAGGGGGAGAGAGGCAGGGTAAAAGAGGGCATCCTTCGAGCCGGAATCGAACCAGCGACCTAAGGATTACTACGTTGACGCTACAGTCCTCCGCTCTACCAGCTGAGCTATCGAAGGGCCCGCCGGTGGGTCGTAGCCCGTGACTCCTTGCATTCAAAGCCAGCGCTTTGCCCTTTGCGTTAGTCCTTCTGCCTTGAGGGATTGGTCTATGCCGCCTCTGCCTGAAAGGTCAAATGCCTTGGCAGCTGTGATGTGGGAAAGCTCGGCTTCACGTTTTGCACAGCGAGAAAACACAATCGAAGCACCTACCGCGTTTTGTTGGGAGCCCAAAAACCACAGCAGCAACGGTGATGTACCTCCCTGACAGCAAGTAAGCGCAGGAGTGTTTGGAAGCGCATTGCGTCTATCAAAACAAATTGGGCCGAAAGTTAGCAAAAAGTGTTTGGCGTCAGTTGGTAGCAAGAGGCCACACGGGAGGCAGCGTCTTAGCCCGGCTAGCTCAGTCGGTAGAGCATGAGACTCTTAATCTCAGGGTCGTGGGTTCGAGCCCCACGTTGGGCGTATGGCATCGCAACGTTTTGGCCCAGTCAGTGGCATTCATGCGCACTGCACGGCCCCACCTTTACCATATCGACTGGCTTCTCTTCCATTCCCTCTACAAACGGGGAAATGTTTCGAGCTTATCTTTCTAGTGGTCAATTCGTATGGCAGCAAGTTGACCTTGCGCTGGGGCGTGGTTCTTATCAGCGCCACGTGTGACACGAATTGGATAGAGATAGTGGCACAGGCCCCGGACAGCCTTGCGTTGGTGGTATAGTGGTGAGCATAGCTGCCTTCCAAGCAGTTGACCCGGGTTCGATTCCCGGCCAACGCACTCCTATCCCTTTTTGGCCTTGCAAAGCGGCCCTAAGCAAAGACCCAAGTCATCCAGGTCCTTGAAGAAAGCTCCTAAGATATCCTGGCTTAGCGACAACTGTGGAGACTTTCTTCGGCATTCGAAAAGTCTCTGGCCTTATGCTTTAACTCGCTCAGGAGGTCCAGCATTATCCAGGGCCAAGGTTCAGCCATTTTGACTACTGATTCCCAAAGAGAATCAACTCTGTCACACACAACATTGCTAAGTATCTGGCAACAACGCTAACACCCTTAGCTGGCATCATATTGCACCATTTGCTATTCGGTGACGAAGGCATCGAATAGCAAATGACCCGCTTTGGACTGTGTCTTGCAAGGCAAGGAAAGGGGTGCATTTGGGCAAGGAGGCCTACAGGAAACCTACCCACACACACCGCTATCTGCTTTTTGGCTCACACCACCCACTGGAACCCAAGCTGGGGCTTCTTAGGACTCTGCAATATCGGGCTGACGCGGTAACAACAAAAAGAGTCTACAGACCCTCTCAGGTGTGCTTTGAAAGCTTGTGGCTAGCCAGACTGGGTCTTGGCTAAACATCCACAAGGTCACGAAAACAAACTGGGGAGAAGCAGAACATTTGGAGAAATATAGTCACCCCCGTAAGCCACTGGAGTGTCAGAAAAACTCCGGAGGATCTTTAACAACAATTGCATCGCTGTGTACTTCAAGTCCAGCAATACACTGGGACGGAAGCTTGTACATCGGCACTATCTGCACTGCCCATTTTGAACATCGCTCTAGCTAGCCAAGCGATTTGACAACAATTGTCACCTTTAGCCACGCCGATCTAGGCACCAATAGCTATGCAGGCTTCCTGCCACCAACAATGGGATCATCTAACTTGAACAGGGCGGTTCTACAATTTTCACACCTCCCCCTGTTCTTGGACAATCAACATCGACACATTCACATGGTGATTGTCTTAAGGTGTGACTAGAAGTGCTGCAGTTATCTTCCTGAGCCAAAGAAGTGGCTCGATCAACTATGTAAACCTCTTCAACAAACGGCTAGTACATTTGCAAGGGTCTCCAGTGAACGCTTGTTTGTCTGCTCAGTTGCCGGTCACCTGAAGAGAGCCAAAGGACACGCTTTGTTTTAGCCTTCGGGCCCCACTGGGGTAATGGAGAAAACATGAGCGTCCCTGGGTGGGCTCGAACCACCAACCTTTCGGTTAACAGCCGAACGCGCTAACCGATTGCGCCACAGAGACTGCACGCCGAGGGCCGGCGCACCGGCCGAGGGAGACATGAATAATAAAAACAAAGTTCCTTAAAAGGCTTCCCAATTGCACATTTCTAGAGTGCCTTCTAGAGTGCCTTCTAGTTAAAGGGGGAGAGAGGCAGGGTAAAAGAGGGCATCCTTCGAGCCGGAATCGAACCAGCGACCTAAGGATTACTACGTTGACGCTACAGTCCTCCGCTCTACCAGCTGAGCTATCGAAGGGCCCGCCGGTGGGTCGTAGCCCGTGACTCCTTGCATTCAAAGCCAGCGCTTTGCCCTTTGCGTTAGTCCTTCTGCCTTGAGGGATTGGTCTATGCCGCCTCTGCCTGAAAGGTCAAATGCCTTGGCAGCTGTGATGTGGGAAAGCTCGGCTTCACGTTTTGCACAGCGAGAAAACACAATCGAAGCACCTACCGCGTTTTGTTGGGAGCCCAAAAACCACAGCAGCAACGGTGATGTACCTCCCTGACAGCAAGTAAGCGCAGGAGTGTTTGGAAGCGCATTGCGTCTATCAAAACAAATTGGGCCGAAAGTTAGCAAAAAGTGTTTGGCGTCAGTTGGTAGCAAGAGGCCACACGGGAGGCAGCGTCTTAGCCCGGCTAGCTCAGTCGGTAGAGCATGAGACTCTTAATCTCAGGGTCGTGGGTTCGAGCCCCACGTTGGGCGTATGGCATCGCAACGTTTTGGCCCAGTCAGTGGCATTCATGCGCACTGCACGGCCCCACCTTTACCATATCGACTGGCTTCTCTTCCATTCCCTCTACAAACGGGGAAATGTTTCGAGCTTATCTTTCTAGTGGTCAATTCGTATGGCAGCAAGTTGACCTTGCGCTGGGGCGTGGTTCTTATCAGCGCCACGTGTGACACGAATTGGATAGAGATAGTGGCACAGGCCCCGGACAGCCTTGCGTTGGTGGTATAGTGGTGAGCATAGCTGCCTTCCAAGCAGTTGACCCGGGTTCGATTCCCGGCCAACGCACTCCTATCCCTTTTTGGCCTTGCAAAGCGGCCCTAAGCAAAGACCCAAGTCATCCAGGTCCTTGAAGAAAGCTCCTAAGATATCCTGGCTTAGCGACAACTGTGGAGACTTTCTTCGGCATTCGAAAAGTCTCTGGCCTTATGCTTTAACTCGCTCAGGAGGTCCAGCATTATCCAGGGCCAAGGTTCAGCCATTTTGACTACTGATTCCCAAAGAGAATCAACTCTGTCACACACAACATTGCTAAGTATCTGGCAACAACGCTAACACCCTTAGCTGGCATCATATTGCACCATTTGCTATTCGGTGACGAAGGCATCGAATAGCAAATGACCCGCTTTGGACTGTGTCTTGCAAGGCAAGGAAAGGGGTGCATTTGGGCAAGGAGGCCTACAGGAAACCTACCCACACACACCGCTATCTGCTTTTTGGCTCACACCACCCACTGGAACCCAAGCTGGGGCTTCTTAGGACTCTGCAATATCGGGCTGACGCGGTAACAACAAAAGGAGTCTACAGACCCTCTCAGGTGTGCTTTGAAAGCTTGTGGCTAGCCAGACTGGGTCTTGGCTAAACATCCACAAGGTCACGAAAACAAACTGGGGAGAAGCAGAACATTTGGAGAAATATAGTCACCCCCGTAAGCCACTGGAGTGTCAGAAAAACTCCGGAGGATCTTTAACAACAATTGCATCGCTGTGTACTTCAAGTCCAGCAATACACTGGGACGGAAGCTTGTACATCGGCACTATCTGCACTGCCCATTTTGAACATCGCTCTAGCTAGCCAAGCGATTTGACAACAATTGTCACCTTTAGCCACGCCGATCTAGGCACCAATAGCTATGCAGGCTTCCTGCCACCAACAATGGGATCATCTAACTTGAACAGGGCGGTTCTACAATTTTCACACCTCCCCCTGTTCTTGGACAATCAACATCGACACATTCACATGGTGATTGTCTTAAGGTGTGACTAGAAGTGCTGCAGTTATCTTCCTGAGCCAAAGAAGTGGCTCGATCAACTATGTAAACCTCTTCAACAAACGGCTAGTACATTTGCAAGGGTCTCCAGTGAACGCTTGTTTGTCTGCTCAGTTGCCGGTCACCTGAAGAGAGCCAAAGGACACGCTTTGTTTTAGCCTTCGGGCCCCACTGAGGTAATGGAGAAAACATGAGCGTCCCTGGGTGGGCTCGAACCACCAACCTTTCGGTTAACAGCCGAACGCGCTAACCGATTGCGCCACAGAGACTGCACGCCGAGGGCTGGCGCACCGGCCGATGGAGACATGAATAATAAAAACAAAGTTCCTTAAAAGGCTTCCCAATTGCACATTTCTAGAGTGCCTTCTAGAGTGCCTTCTAGTTAAAGGGGGAGAGAGGCAGGGTAAAAGAGGGCATCCTTCGAGCCGGAATCGAACCAGCGACCTAAGGATTACTACGTTGACGCTACAGTCCTCCGCTCTACCAGCTGAGCTATCGAAGGGCCCGCCGGTGGGTCGTAGCCCGTGACTCCTTGCATTCAAAGCCAGCGCTTTGCCCTTTGCGTTAGTCCTTCTGCCTTGAGGGATTGGTCTATGCCGCCTCTGCCTGAAAGGTCAAATGCCTTGGCAGCTGTGATGTGGGAAAGCTCGGCTTCACGTTTTGCACAGCGAGAAAACACAATCGAAGCACCTACCGCGTTTTGTTGGGAGCCCAAAAACCACAGCAGCAACGGTGATGTACCTCCCTGACAGCAAGTAAGCGCAGGAGTGTTTGGAAGCGCATTGCGTCTATCAAAACAAATTGGGCCGAAAGTTAGCAAAAAGTGTTTGGCGTCAGTTGGTAGCAAGAGGCCACACGGGAGGCAGCGTCTTAGCCCGGCTAGCTCAGTCGGTAGAGCATGAGACTCTTAATCTCAGGGTCGTGGGTTCGAGCCCCACGTTGGGCGTATGGCATTGCAACGTTTTGGCCCAGTCAGTGGCATTCATGCGCACTGCACGGCCCCACCTTTACCATATCGACTGGCTTCTCTTCCATTCCCTCTACAAACGGGGAAATGTTTCGAGCTTATCTTTCTAGTGGTCAATTCGTATGGCAGCAAGTTGACCTTGCGCTGGGGCGTGGTTCTTATCAGCGCCACGTGTGACACGAATTGGATAGAGATAGTGGCACAGACCCCGGACAGCCTTGCGTTGGTGGTATAGTGGTGAGCATAGCTGCCTTCCAAGCAGTTGACCCGGGTTCGATTCCCGGCCAACGCACTCCTATCCCTTTTTGGCCTTGCAAAGCGGCCCTAAGCAAAGACCCAAGTCATCCAGGTCCTTGAAGAAAGCTCCTAAGATATCCTGGCTTAGCGACAACTGTGGAGACTTTCTTCGGCATTCGAAAAGTCTCTGGCCTTATGCTTTAACTCGCTCAGGAGGTCCAGCATTATCCAGGGCCAAGGTTCAGCCATTTTGACTACTGATTCCCAAAGAGAATCAACTCTGTCACACACAACATTGCTAAGTATCTGGCAACAACGCTAACACCCTTAGCTGGCATCATATTGCACCATTTGCTATTCGGTGACGAAGGCATCGAATAGCAAATGACCCGCTTTGGACTGTGTCTTGCAAGGCAAGGAAAGGGGTGCATTTGGGCAAGGAGGCCTACAGGAAACCTACCCACACACACCGCTATCTGCTTTTTGGCTCACACCACCCACTGGAACCCAAGCTGGGGCTTCTTAGGACTCTGCAATATCGGGCTGACGCGGTAACAACAAAAAGAGTCTACAGACCCTCTCAGGTGTGCTTTGAAAGCTTGTGGCTAGCCAGACTGGGTCTTGGCTAAACATCCACAAGGTCACGAAAACAAACTGGGGAGAAGCAGAACATTTGGAGAAATATAGTCACCCCCGTAAGCCACTGGAGTGTCAGAAAAACTCCGGAGGATCTTTAACAACAATTGCATCGCTGTGTACTTCAAGTCCAGCAATACACTGGGACGGAAGCTTGTACATCGGCACTATCTGCACTGCCCATTTTGAACATCGCTCTAGCTAGCCAAGCGATTTGACAACAATTGTCACCTTTAGCCACGCCGATCTAGGCACCAATAGCTATGCAGGCTTCCTGCCACCAACAATGGGATCATCTAACTTGAACAGGGCGGTTCTACAATTTTCACACCTCCCCCTGTTCTTGGACAATCAACATCGACACATTCACATGGTGATTGTCTTAAGGTGTGACTAGAAGTGCTGCAGTTATCTTCCTGAGCCAAAGAAGTGGCTCGATCAACTATGTAAACCTCTTCAACAAACGGCTAGTACATTTGCAAGGGTCTCCAGTGAACGCTTGTTTGTCTGCTCAGTTGCCGGTCACCTGAAGAGAGCCAAAGGACACGCTTTGTTTTAGCCTTCGGGCCCCACTGAGGTAATGGAGAAAACATGAGCGTCCCTGGGTGGGCTCGAACCACCAACCTTTCGGTTAACAGCCGAACGCGCTAACCGATTGCGCCACAGAGACTGCACGCCGAGGGCCGGCGCACCGGCCGAGGGAGACATGAATAATAAAAACAAAGTTCCTTAAAAGGCTTCCCAATTGCACATTTCTAGAGTGCCTTCTAGAGTGCCTTCTAGTTAAAGGGGGAGAGAGGCAGGGTAAAAGAGGGCATCCTTCGAGCCGGAATCGAACCAGCGACCTAAGGATTATTACGTTGACGCTACAGTCCTCCGCTCTACCAGCTGAGCTATCGAAGGGCCCGCCGGTGGGTCGTAGCCCGTGACTCCTTGCATTCAAAGCCAGCGCTTTGCCCTTTGCGTTAGTCCTTCTGCCTTGAGGGATTGGTCTATGCCGCCTCTGCCTGAAAGGTCAAATGCCTTGGCAGCTGTGATGTGGGAAAGCTCGGCTTCACGTTTTGCACAGCGAGAAAACACAATCGAAGCACCTACCGCGTTTTGTTGGGAGCCCAAAAACCACAGCAGCAACGGTGATGTACCTCCCTGACAGCAAGTAAGCGCAGGAGTGTTTGGAAGCGCATTGCGTCTATCAAAACAAATTGGGCCGAAAGTTAGCAAAAAGTGTTTGGCGTCAGTTGGTAGCAAGAGGCCACACGGGAGGCAGCGTCTTAGCCCGGCTAGCTCAGTCGGTAGAGCATGAGACTCTTAATCTCAGGGTCGTGGGTTCGAGCCCCACGTTGGGCGTATGGCATCGCAACGTTTTGGCCCAGTCAGTGGCATTCATGCGCACTGCACGGCCCCACCTTTACCATATCGACTGGCTTCTCTTCCATTCCCTCTACAAACGGGGAAATGTTTCGAGCTTATCTTTCTAGTGGTCAATTCGTATGGCAGCAAGTTGACCTTGCGCTGGGGCGTGGTTCTTATCAGCGCCACGTGTGACACGAATTGGATAGAGATAGTGGCACAGACCCCGGACAGCCTTGCGTTGGTGGTATAGTGGTGAGCATAGCTGCCTTCCAAGCAGTTGACCCGGGTTCGATTCCCGGCCAACGCACTCCTATCCCTTTTTGGCCTTGCAAAGCGGCCCTAAGCAAAGACCCAAGTCATCCAGGTCCTTGAAGAAAGCTCCTAAGATATCCTGGCTTAGCGACAACTGTGGAGACTTTCTTCGGCATTCGAAAAGTCTCTGGCCTTATGCTTTAACTCGCTCAGGAGGTCCAGCATTATCCAGGGCCAAGGTTCAGCCATTTTGACTACTGATTCCCAAAGAGAATCAACTCTGTCACACACAACATTGCTAAGTATCTGGCAACAACGCTAACACCCTTAGCTGGCATCATATTGCACCATTTGCTATTCGGTGACGAAGGCATCGAATAGCAAATGACCCGCTTTGGACTGTGTCTTGCAAGGCAAGGAAAGGGGTGCATTTGGGCAAGGAGGCCTACAGGAAACCTACCCACACACACCGCTATCTGCTTTTTGGCTCACACCACCCACTGGAACCCAAGCTGGGGCTTCTTAGGACTCTGCAATATCGGGCTGACGCGGGTAACAACAAAAAGAGTCTACAGACCCTCTCAGGTGTGCTTTGAAAGCTTGTGGCTAGCCAGACTGGGTCTTGGCTAAACATCCACAAGGTCACGAAAACAAACTGGGGAGAAGCAGAACATTTGGAGAAATATAGTCACCCCCGTAAGCCACTGGAGTGTCAGAAAAACTCCGGAGGATCTTTAACAACAATTGCATCGCTGTGTACTTCAAGTCCAGCAATACACTGGGACGGAAGCTTGTACATCGGCACTATCTGCACTGCCCATTTTGAACATCGCTCTAGCTAGCCAAGCGATTTGACAACAATTGTCACCTTTAGCCACGCCGATCTAGGCACCAATAGCTATGCAGGCTTCCTGCCACCAACAATGGGATCATCTAACTTGAACAGGGCGGTTCTACAATTTTCACACCTCCCCCTGTTCTTGGACAATCAACATCGACACATTCACATGGTGATTGTCTTAAGGTGTGACTAGAAGTGCTGCAGTTATCTTCCTGAGCCAAAGAAGTGGCTCGATCAACTATGTAAACCTCTTCAACAAACGGCTAGTACATTTGCAAGGGTCTCCAGTGAACGCTTGTTTGTCTGCTCAGTTGCCGGTCACCTGAAGAGAGCCAAAGGACACGCTTTGTTTTAGCCTTCGGGCCCCACTGGGGTAATGGAGAAAACATGAGCGTCCCTGGGTGGGCTCGAACCACCAACCTTTCGGTTAACAGCCGAACGCGCTAACCGATTGCGCCACAGAGACTGCACGCCGAGGGCCGGCGCACCGGCCGAGGGAGACATGAATAATAAAAACAAAGTTCCTTAAAAGGCTTCCCAATTGCACATTTCTAGAGTGCCTTCTAGAGTGCCTTCTAGTTAAAGGGGGAGAGAGGCAGGGTAAAAGAGGGCATCCTTCGAGCCGGAATCGAACCAGCGACCTAAGGATTACTACGTTGACGCTACAGTCCTCCGCTCTACCAGCTGAGCTATCGAAGGGCCCGCCGGTGGGTCGTAGCCCGTGACTCCTTGCATTCAAAGCCAGCGCTTTGCCCTTTGCGTTAGTCCTTCTGCCTTGAGGGATTGGTCTATGCCGCCTCTGCCTGAAAGGTCAAATGCCTTGGCAGCTGTGATGTGGGAAAGCTCGGCTTCACGTTTTGCACAGCGAGAAAACACAATCGAAGCACCTACCGCGTTTTGTTGGGAGCCCAAAAACCACAGCAGCAACGGTGATGTACCTCCCTGACAGCAAGTAAGCGCAGGAGTGTTTGGAAGCGCATTGCGTCTATCAAAACAAATTGGGCCGAAAGTTAGCAAAAAGTGTTTGGCGTCAGTTGGTAGCAAGAGGCCACACGGGAGGCAGCGTCTTAGCCCGGCTAGCTCAGTCGGTAGAGCATGAGACTCTTAATCTCAGGGTCGTGGGTTCGAGCCCCACGTTGGGCGTATGGCATCGCAACGTTTTGGCCCAGTCAGTGGCATTCATGCGCACTGCACGGCCCCACCTTTACCATATCGACTGGCTTCTCTTCCATTCCCTCTACAAACGGGGAAATGTTTCGAGCTTATCTTTCTAGTGGTCAATTCGTATGGCAGCAAGTTGACCTTGCGCTGGGGCGTGGTTCTTATCAGCGCCACGTGTGACACGAATTGGATAGAGATAGTGGCACAGGCCCCGGACAGCCTTGCGTTGGTGGTATAGTGGTGAGCATAGCTGCCTTCCAAGCAGTTGACCCGGGTTCGATTCCCGGCCAACGCACTCCTATCCCTTTTTGGCCTTGCAAAGCGGCCCTAAGCAAAGACCCAAGTCATCCAGGTCCTTGAAGAAAGCTCCTAAGATATCCTGGCTTAGCGACAACTGTGGAGACTTTCTTCGGCATTCGAAAAGTCTCTGGCCTTATGCTTTAACTCGCTCAGGAGGTCCAGCATTATCCAGGGCCAAGGTTCAGCCATTTTGACTACTGATTCCCAAAGAGAATCAACTCTGTCACACACAACATTGCTAAGTATCTGGCAACAACGCTAACACCCTTAGCTGGCATCATATTGCACCATTTGCTATTCGGTGACGAAGGCATCGAATAGCAAATGACCCGCTTTGGACTGTGTCTTGCAAGGCAAGGAAAGGGGTGCATTTGGGCAAGGAGGCCTACAGGAAACCTACCCACACACACCGCTATCTGCTTTTTGGCTCACACCACCCACTGGAACCCAAGCTGGGGCTTCTTAGGACTCTGCAATATCGGGCTGACGCGGTAACAACAAAAGGAGTCTACAGACCCTCTCAGGTGTGCTTTGAAAGCTTGTGGCTAGCCAGACTGGGTCTTGGCTAAACATCCACAAGGTCACGAAAACAAACTGGGGAGAAGCAGAACATTTGGAGAAATATAGTCACCCCCGTAAGCCACTGGAGTGTCAGAAAAACTCCGGAGGATCTTTAACAACAATTGCATCGCTGTGTACTTCAAGTCCAGCAATACACTGGGACGGAAGCTTGTACATCGGCACTATCTGCACTGCCCATTTTGAACATCGCTCTAGCTAGCCAAGCGATTTGACAACAATTGTCACCTTTAGCCACGCCGATCTAGGCACCAATAGCTATGCAGGCTTCCTGCCACCAACAATGGGATCATCTAACTTGAACAGGGCGGTTCTACAATTTTCACACCTCCCCCTGTTCTTGGACAATCAACATCGACACATTCACATGGTGATTGTCTTAAGGTGTGACTAGAAGTGCTGCAGTTATCTTCCTGAGCCAAAGAAGTGGCTCGATCAACTATGTAAACCTCTTCAACAAACGGCTAGTACATTTGCAAGGGTCTCCAGTGAACGCTTGTTTGTCTGCTCAGTTGCCGGTCACCTGAAGAGAGCCAAAGGACACGCTTTGTTTTAGCCTTCGGGCCCCACTGAGGTAATGGAGAAAACATGAGCGTCCCTGGGTGGGCTCGAACCACCAACCTTTCGGTTAACAGCCGAACGCGCTAACCGATTGCGCCACAGAGACTGCACGCCGAGGGCCGGCGCACCGGCCGAGGGAGACATGAATAATAAAAACAAAGTTCCTTAAAAGGCTTCCCAATTGCACATTTCTAGAGTGCCTTCTAGAGTGCCTTCTAGTTAAAGGGGGAGAGAGGCAGGGTAAAAGAGGGCATCCTTCGAGCCGGAATCGAACCAGCGACCTAAGGATTACTACGTTGACGCTACAGTCCTCCGCTCTACCAGCTGAGCTATCGAAGGGCCCGCCGGTGGGTCGTAGCCCGTGACTCCTTGCATTCAAAGCCAGCGCTTTGCCCTTTGCGTTAGTCCTTCTGCCTTGAGGGATTGGTCTATGCCGCCTCTGCCTGAAAGGTCAAATGCCTTGGCAGCTGTGATGTGGGAAAGCTCGGCTTCACGTTTTGCACAGCGAGAAAACACAATCGAAGCACCTACCGCGTTTTGTTGGGAGCCCAAAAACCACAGCAGCAACGGTGATGTACCTCCCTGACAGCAAGTAAGCGCAGGAGTGTTTGGAAGCGCATTGCGTCTATCAAAACAAATTGGGCCGAAAGTTAGCAAAAAGTGTTTGGCGTCAGTTGGTAGCAAGAGGCCACACGGGAGGCAGCGTCTTAGCCCGGCTAGCTCAGTCGGTAGAGCATGAGACTCTTAATCTCAGGGTCGTGGGTTCGAGCCCCACGTTGGGCGTATGGCATCGCAACGTTTTGGCCCAGTCAGTGGCATTCATGCGCACTGCACGGCCCCACCTTTACCATATCGACTGGCTTCTCTTCCATTCCCTCTACAAACGGGGAAATGTTTCGAGCTTATCTTTCTAGTGGTCAATTCGTATGGCAGCAAGTTGACCTTGCGCTGGGGCGTGGTTCTTATCAGCGCCACGTGTGACACGAATTGGATAGAGATAGTGGCACAGACCCTGGACAGCCTTGCGTTGGTGGTATAGTGGTGAGCATAGCTGCCTTCCAAGCAGTTGACCCGGGTTCGATTCCCGGCCAACGCACTCCTATCCCTTTTTGGCCTTGCAAAGCGGCCCTAAGCAAAGACCCAAGTCATCCAGGTCCTTGAAGAAAGCTCCTAAGATATCCTGGCTTAGCGACAACTGTGGAGACTTTCTTCGGCATTCGAAAAGTCTCTGGCCTTATGCTTTAACTCGCTCAGGAGGTCCAGCATTATCCAGGGCCAAGGTTCAGCCATTTTGACTACTGATTCCCAAAGAGAATCAACTCTGTCACACACAACATTGCTAAGTATCTGGCAACAACGCTAACACCCTTAGCTGGCATCATATTGCACCATTTGCTATTCGGTGACGAAGGCATCGAATAGCAAATGACCCGCTTTGGACTGTGTCTTGCAAGGCAAGGAAAGGGGTGCATTTGGGCAAGGAGGCCTACAGGAAACCTACCCACACACACCGCTATCTGCTTTTTGGCTCACACCACCCACTGGAACCCAAGCTGGGGCTTCTTAGGACTCTGCAATATCGGGCTGACGCGGTAACAACAAAAAGAGTCTACAGACCCTCTCAGGTGTGCTTTGAAAGCTTGTGGCTAGCCAGACTGGGTCTTGGCTAAACATCCACAAGGTCACGAAAACAAACTGGGGAGAAGCAGAACATTTGGAGAAATATAGTCACCCCCGTAAGCCACTGGAGTGTCAGAAAAACTCCGGAGGATCTTTAACAACAATTGCATCGCTGTGTACTTCAAGTCCAGCAATACACTGGGACGGAAGCTTGTACATCGGCACTATCTGCACTGCCCATTTTGAACATCGCTCTAGCTAGCCAAGCGATTTGACAACAATTGTCACCTTTAGCCACGCCGATCTAGGCACCAATAGCTATGCAGGCTTCCTGCCACCAACAATGGGATCATCTAACTTGAACAGGGCGGTTCTACAATTTTCACACCTCCCCCTGTTCTTGGACAATCAACATCGACACATTCACATGGTGATTGTCTTAAGGTGTGACTAGAAGTGCTGCAGTTATCTTCCTGAGCCAAAGAAGTGGCTCGATCAACTATGTAAACCTCTTCAACAAACGGCTAGTACATTTGCAAGGGTCTCCAGTGAACGCTTGTTTGTCTGCTCAGTTGCCGGTCACCTGAAGAGAGCCAAAGGACACGCTTTGTTTTAGCCTTCGGGCCCCACTGAGGTAATGGAGAAAACATGAGCGTCCCTGGGTGGGCTCGAACCACCAACCTTTCGGTTAACAGCCGAACGCGCTAACCGATTGCGCCACAGAGACTGCACGCCGAGGGCCGGCGCACCGGCCGAGGGAGACATGAATAATAAAAACAAAGTTCCTTAAAAGGCTTCCCAATTGCACATTTCTAGAGTGCCTTCTAGAGTGCCTTCTAGTTAAAGGGGGAGAGAGGCAGGGTAAAAGAGGGCATCCTTCGAGCCGGAATCGAACCAGCGACCTAAGGATTACTACGTTGACGCTACAGTCCTCCGCTCTACCAGCTGAGCTATCGAAGGGGCCGCCGGTGGGTCGTAGCCCGTGACTCCTTGCATTCAAAGCCAGCGCTTTGCCCTTTGCGTTAGTCCTTCTGCCTTGAGGGATTGGTCTATGCCGCCTCTGCCTGAAAGGTCAAATGCCTTGGCAGCTGTGATGTGGGAAAGCTCGGCTTCACGTTTTGCACAGCGAGAAAACACAATCGAAGCACCTACCGCGTTTTGTTGGGAGCCCAAAAACCACAGCAGCAACGGTGATGTACCTCCCTGACAGCAAGTAAGCGCAGGAGTGTTTGGAAGCGCATTGCGTCTATCAAAACAAATTGGGCCGAAAGTTAGCAAAAAGTGTTTGGCGTCAGTTGGTAGCAAGAGGCCACACGGGAGGCAGCGTCTTAGCCCGGCTAGCTCAGTCGGTAGAGCATGAGACTCTTAATCTCAGGGTCGTGGGTTCGAGCCCCACGTTGGGCGTATGGCATCGCAACGTTTTGGCCCAGTCAGTGGCATTCATGCGCACTGCACGGCCCCACCTTTACCATATCGACTGGCTTCTCTTCCATTCCCTCTACAAACGGGGAAATGTTTCGAGCTTATCTTTCTAGTGGTCAATTCGTATGGCAGCAAGTTGACCTTGCGCTGGGGCGTGGTTCTTATCAGCGCCACGTGTGACACGAATTGGATAGAGATAGTGGCACAGGCCCCGGACAGCCTTGCGTTGGTGGTATAGTGGTGAGCATAGCTGCCTTCCAAGCAGTTGACCCGGGTTCGATTCCCGGCCAACGCACTCCTATCCCTTTTTGGCCTTGCAAAGCGGCCCTAAGCAAAGACCCAAGTCATCCAGGTCCTTGAAGAAAGCTCCTAAGATATCCTGGCTTAGCGACAACTGTGGAGACTTTCTTCGGCATTCGAAAAGTCTCTGGCCTTATGCTTTAACTCGCTCAGGAGGTCCAGCATTATCCAGGGCCAAGGTTCAGCCATTTTGACTACTGATTCCCAAAGAGAATCAACTCTGTCACACACAACATTGCTAAGTATCTGGCAACAACGCTAACACCCTTAGCTGGCATCATATTGCACCATTTGCTATTCGGTGACGAAGGCATCGAATAGCAAATGACCCGCTTTGGACTGTGTCTTGCAAGGCAAGGAAAGGGGTGCATTTGGGCAAGGAGGCCTACAGGAAACCTACCCACACACACCGCTATCTGCTTTTTGGCTCACACCACCCACTGGAACCCAAGCTGGGGCTTCTTAGGACTCTGCAATATCGGGCTGACGCGGTAACAACAAAAAGAGTCTACAGACCCTCTCAGGTGTGCTTTGAAAGCTTGTGGCTAGCCAGACTGGGTCTTGGCTAAACATCCACAAGGTCACGAAAACAAACTGGGGAGAAGCAGAACATTTGGAGAAATATAGTCACCCCCGTAAGCCACTGGAGTGTCAGAAAAACTCCGGAGGATCTTTAACAACAATTGCATCGCTGTGTACTTCAAGTCCAGCAATACACTGGGACGGAAGCTTGTACATCGGCACTATCTGCACTGCCCATTTTGAACATCGCTCTAGCTAGCCAAGCGATTTGACAACAATTGTCACCTTTAGCCACGCCGATCTAGGCACCAATAGCTATGCAGGCTTCCTGCCACCAACAATGGGATCATCTAACTTGAACAGGGCGGTTCTACAATTTTCACACCTCCCCCTGTTCTTGGACAATCAACATCGACACATTCACATGGTGATTGTCTTAAGGTGTGACTAGAAGTGCTGCAGTTATCTTCCTGAGCCAAAGAAGTGGCTCAATCAACTATGTAAACCTCTTCAACAAACGGCTAGTACATTTGCAAGGGTCTCCAGTGAACGCTTGTTTGTCTGCTCAGTTGCCGGTCACCTGAAGAGAGCCAAAGGACACGCTTTGTTTTAGCCTTCGGGCCCCACTGGGGTAATGGAGAAAACATGAGCGTCCCTGGGTGGGCTCGAACCACCAACCTTTCGGTTAACAGCCGAACGCGCTAACCGATTGCGCCACAGAGACTGCACGCCGAGGGCCGGCGCACCGGCCGAGGGAGACATGAATAATAAAAACAAAGTTCCTTAAAAGGCTTCCCAATTGCACATTTCTAGAGTGCCTTCTAGAGTGCCTTCTAGTTAAACGGGGAGAGAGGCAGGGTAAAAGAGGGCATCCTTCGAGCCGGAATCGAACCAGCGACCTAAGGATTACTACGTTGACGCTACAGTCCTCCGCTCTACCAGCTGAGCTATCGAAGGGCCCGCCGGTGGGTCGTAGCCCGTGACTCCTTGCATTCAAAGCCAGCGCTTTGCCCTTTGCGTTAGTCCTTCTGCCTTGAGGGATTGGTCTATGCCGCCTCTGCCTGAAAGGTCAAATGCCTTGGCAGCTGTGATGTGGGAAAGCTCGGCTTCACGTTTTGCACAGCGAGAAAACACAATCGAAGCACCTACCGCGTTTTGTTGGGAGCCCAAAAACCACAGCAGCAACGGTGATGTACCTCCCTGACAGCAAGTAAGCGCAGGAGTGTTTGGAAGCGCATTGCGTCTATCAAAACAAATTGGGCCGAAAGTTAGCAAAAAGTGTTTGGCGTCAGTTGGTAGCAAGAGGCCACACGGGAGGCAGCGTCTTAGCCCGGCTAGCTCAGTCGGTAGAGCATGAGACTCTTAATCTCAGGGTCGTGGGTTCGAGCCCCACGTTGGGCGTATGGCATCGCAACGTTTTGGCCCAGTCAGTGGCATTCATGCGCACTGCACGGCCCCACCTTTACCATATCGACTGGCTTCTCTTCCATTCCCTCTACAAACGGGGAAATGTTTCGAGCTTATCTTTCTAGTGGTCAATTCGTATGGCAGCAAGTTGACCTTGCGCTGGGGCGTGGTTCTTATCAGCGCCACGTGTGACACGAATTGGATAGAGATAGTGGCACAGGCCCCGGACAGCCTTGCGTTGGTGGTATAGTGGTGAGCATAGCTGCCTTCCAAGCAGTTGACCCGGGTTCGATTCCCGGCCAACGCACTCCTATCCCTTTTTGGCCTTGCAAAGCGGCCCTAAGCAAAGACCCAAGTCATCCAGGTCCTTGAAGAAAGCTCCTAAGATATCCTGGCTTAGCGACAACTGTGGAGACTTTCTTCGGCATTCGAAAAGTCTCTGGCCTTATGCTTTAACTCGCTCAGGAGGTCCAGCATTATCCAGGGCCAAGGTTCAGCCATTTTGACTACTGATTCCCAAAGAGAATCAACTCTGTCACACACAACATTGCTAAGTATCTGGCAACAACGCTAACACCCTTAGCTGGCATCATATTGCACCATTTGCTATTCGGTGACGAAGGCATCGAATAGCAAATGACCCGCTTTGGACTGTGTCTTGCAAGGCAAGGAAAGGGGTGCATTTGGGCAAGGAGGCCTACAGGAAACCTACCCACACACACCGCTATCTGCTTTTTGGCTCACACCACCCACTGGAACCCAAGCTGGGGCTTCTTAGGACTCTGCAATATCGGGCTGACGCGGTAACAACAAAAGGAGTCTACAGACCCTCTCAGGTGTGCTTTGAAAGCTTGTGGCTAGCCAGACTGGGTCTTGGCTAAACATCCACAAGGTCACGAAAACAAACTGGGGAGAAGCAGAACATTTGGAGAAATATAGTCACCCCCGTAAGCCACTGGAGTGTCAGAAAAACTCCGGAGGATCTTTAACAACAATTGCATCGCTGTGTACTTCAAGTCCAGCAATACACTGGGACGGAAGCTTGTACATCGGCACTATCTGCACTGCCCATTTTGAACATCGCTCTAGCTAGCCAAGCGATTTGACAACAATTGTCACCTTTAGCCACGCCGATCTAGGCACCAATAGCTATGCAGGCTTCCTGCCACCAACAATGGGATCATCTAACTTGAACAGGGCGGTTCTACAATTTTCACACCTCCCCCTGTTCTTGGACAATCAACATCGACACATTCACATGGTGATTGTCTTAAGGTGTGACTAGAAGTGCTGCAGTTATCTTCCTGAGCCAAAGAAGTGGCTCGATCAACTATGTAAACCTCTTCAACAAACGGCTAGTACATTTGCAAGGGTCTCCAGTGAACGCTTGTTTGTCTGCTCAGTTGCCGGTCACCTGAAGAGAGCCAAAGGACACGCTTTGTTTTAGCCTTCGGGCCCCACTGAGGTAATGGAGAAAACATGAGCGTCCCTGGGTGGGCTCGAACCACCAACCTTTCGGTTAACAGCCGAACGCGCTAACCGATTGCGCCACAGAGACTGCACGCCGAGGGCCGGCGCACCGGCCGAGGGAGACATGAATAATAAAAACAAAGTTCCTTAAAAGGCTTCCCAATTGCACATTTCTAGAGTGCCTTCTAGAGTGCCTTCTAGTTAAAGGGGGAGAGAGGCAGGGTAAAAGAGGGCATCCTTCGAGCCGGAATCGAACCAGCGACCTAAGGATTACTACGTTGACGCTACAGTCCTCCGCTCTACCAGCTGAGCTATCGAAGGGCCCGCCGGTGGGTCGTAGCCCGTGACTCCTTGCATTCAAAGCCAGCGCTTTGCCCTTTGCGTTAGTCCTTCTGCCTTGAGGGATTGGTCTATGCCGCCTCTGCCTGAAAGGTCAAATGCCTTGGCAGCTGTGATGTGGGAAAGCTCGGCTTCACGTTTTGCACAGCGAGAAAACACAATCGAAGCACCTACCGCGTTTTGTTGGGAGCCCAAAAACCACAGCAGCAACGGTGATGTACCTCCCTGACAGCAAGTAAGCGCAGGAGTGTTTGGAAGCGCATTGCGTCTATCAAAACAAATTGGGCCGAAAGTTAGCAAAAAGTGTTTGGCGTCAGTTGGTAGCAAGAGGCCACACGGGAGGCAGCGTCTTAGCCCGGCTAGCTCAGTCGGTAGAGCATGAGACTCTTAATCTCAGGGTCGTGGGTTCGAGCCCCACGTTGGGCGTATGGCATCGCAACGTTTTGGCCCAGTCAGTGGCATTCATGCGCACTGCACGGCCCCACCTTTACCATATCGACTGGCTTCTCTTCCATTCCCTCTACAAACGGGGAAATGTTTCGAGCTTATCTTTCTAGTGGTCAATTCGTATGGCAGCAAGTTGACCTTGCGCTGGGGCGTGGTTCTTATCAGCGCCACGTGTGACACGAATTGGATAGAGATAGTGGCACAGACCCCGGACAGCCTTGCGTTGGTGGTATAGTGGTGAGCATAGCTGCCTTCCAAGCAGTTGACCCGGGTTCGATTCCCGGCCAACGCACTCCTATCCCTTTTTGGCCTTGCAAAGCGGCCCTAAGCAAAGACCCAAGTCATCCAGGTCCTTGAAGAAAGCTCCTAAGATATCCTGGCTTAGCGACAACTGTGGAGACTTTCTTCGGCATTCGAAAAGTCTCTGGCCTTATGCTTTAACTCGCTCAGGAGGTCCACCATTATCCAGGGCCAAGGTTCAGCCATTTTGACTACTGATTCCCAAAGAGAATCAACTCTGTCACACACAACATTGCTAAGTATCTGGCAACAACGCTAACACCCTTAGCTGGCATCATATTGCACCATTTGCTATTCGGTGACGAAGGCATCGAATAGCAAATGACCCGCTTTGGACTGTGTCTTGCAAGGCAAGGAAAGGGGTGCATTTGGGCAAGGAGGCCTACAGGAAACCTACCCACACACACCGCTATCTGCTTTTTGGCTCACACCACCCACTGGAACCCAAGCTGGGGCTTCTTAGGACTCTGCAATATCGGGCTGACGCGGTAACAACAAAAAGAGTCTACAGACCCTCTCAGGTGTGCTTTGAAAGCTTGTGGCTAGCCAGACTGGGTCTTGGCTAAACATCCACAAGGTCACGAAAACAAACTGGGGAGAAGCAGAACATTTGGAGAAATATAGTCACCCCCGTAAGCCACTGGAGTGTCAGAAAAACTCCGGAGGATCTTTAACAACAATTGCATCGCTGTGTACTTCAAGTCCAGCAATACACTGGGACGGAAGCTTGTACATCGGCACTATCTGCACTGCCCATTTTGAACATCGCTCTAGCTAGCCAAGCGATTTGACAACAATTGTCACCTTTAGCCACGCCGATCTAGGCACCAATAGCTATGCAGGCTTCCTGCCACCAACAATGGGATCATCTAACTTGAACAGGGCGGTTCTACAATTTTCACACCTCCCCCTGTTCTTGGACAATCAACATCGACACATTCACATGGTGATTGTCTTAAGGTGTGACTAGAAGTGCTGCAGTTATCTTCCTGAGCCAAAGAAGTGGCTCGATCAACTATGTAAACCTCTTCAACAAACGGCTAGTACATTTGCAAGGGTCTCCAGTGAACGCTTGTTTGTCTGCTCAGTTGCCGGTCACCTGAAGAGAGCCAAAGGACACGCTTTGTTTTAGCCTTCGGGCCCCACTGAGGTAATGGAGAAAACATGAGCGTCCCTGGGTGGGCTCGAACCACCAACCTTTCGGTTAACAGCCGAACGCGCTAACCGATTGCGCCACAGAGACTGCACGCCGAGGGCCGGCGCACCGGCCGAGGGAGACATGAATAATAAAAACAAAGTTCCTTAAAAGGCTTCCCAATTGCACATTTCTAGAGTGCCTTCTAGAGTGCCTTCTAGTTAAAGGGGGAGAGAGGCAGGGTAAAAGAGGGCATCCTTCGAGCCGGAATCGAACCAGCGACCTAAGGATTACTACGTTGACGCTACAGTCCTCCGCTCTACCAGCTGAGCTATCGAAGGGGCCGCCGGTGGGTCGTAGCCCGTGACTCCTTGCATTCAAAGCCAGCGCTTTGCCCTTTGCGTTAGTCCTTCTGCCTTGAGGGATTGGTCTATGCCGCCTCTGCCTGAAAGGTCAAATGCCTTGGCAGCTGTGATGTGGGAAAGCTCGGCTTCACGTTTTGCACAGCGAGAAAACACAATCGAAGCACCTACCGCGTTTTGTTGGGAGCCCAAAAACCACAGCAGCAACGGTGATGTACCTCCCTGACAGCAAGTAAGCGCAGGAGTGTTTGGAAGCGCATTGCGTCTATCAAAACAAATTGGGCCGAAAGTTAGCAAAAAGTGTTTGGCGTCAGTTGGTAGCAAGAGGCCACACGGGAGGCAGCGTCTTAGCCCGGCTAGCTCAGTCGGTAGAGCATGAGATTCTTAATCTCAGGGTCGTGGGTTCGAGCCCCACGTTGGGCGTATGGCATCGCAACGTTTTGGCCCAGTCAGTGGCATTCATGCGCACTGCACGGCCCCACCTTTACCATATCGACTGGCTTCTCTTCCATTCCCTCTACAAACGGGGAAATGTTTCGAGCTTATCTTTCTAGTGGTCAATTCGTATGGCAGCAAGTTGACCTTGCGCTGGGGCGTGGTTCTTATCAGCGCCACGTGTGACACGAATTGGATAGAGATAGTGGCACAGGCCCCGGACAGCCTTGCGTTGGTGGTATAGTGGTGAGCATAGCTGCCTTCCAAGCAGTTGACCCGGGTTCGATTCCCGGCCAACGCACTCCTATCCCTTTTTGGCCTTGCAAAGCGGCCCTAAGCAAAGACCCAAGTCATCCAGGTCCTTGAAGAAAGCTCCTAAGATATCCTGGCTTAGCGACAACTGTGGAGACTTTCTTCGGCATTCGAAAAGTCTCTGGCCTTATGCTTTAACTCGCTCAGGAGGTCCAGCATTATCCAGGGCCAAGGTTCAGCCATTTTGACTACTGATTCCCAAAGAGAATCAACTCTGTCACACACAACATTGCTAAGTATCTGGCAACAACGCTAACACCCTTAGCTGGCATCATATTGCACCATTTGCTATTCGGTGACGAAGGCATCGAATAGCAAATGACCCGCTTTGGACTGTGTCTTGCAAGGCAAGGAAAGGGGTGCATTTGGGCAAGGAGGCCTACAGGAAACCTACCCACACACACCGCTATCTGCTTTTTGGCTCACACCACCCACTGGAACCCAAGCTGGGGCTTCTTAGGACTCTGCAATATCGGGCTGACGCGGTAACAACAAAAGGAGTCTACAGACCCTCTCAGGTGTGCTTTGAAAGCTTGTGGCTAGCCAGACTGGGTCTTGGCTAAACATCCACAAGGTCACGAAAACAAACTGGGGAGAAGCAGAACATTTGGAGAAATATAGTCACCCCCGTAAGCCACTGGAGTGTCAGAAAAACTCCGGAGGATCTTTAACAACAATTGCATCGCTGTGTACTTCAAGTCCAGCAATACACTGGGACGGAAGCTTGTACATCGGCACTATCTGCACTGCCCATTTTGAACATCGCTCTAGCTAGCCAAGCGATTTGACAACAATTGTCACCTTTAGCCACGCCGATCTAGGCACCAATAGCTATGCAGGCTTCCTGCCACCAACAATGGGATCATCTAACTTGAACAGGGCGGTTCTACAATTTTCACACCTCCCCCTGTTCTTGGACAATCAACATCGACACATTCACATGGTGATTGTCTTAAGGTGTGACTAGAAGTGCTGCAGTTATCTTCCTGAGCCAAAGAAGTGGCTCGATCAACTATGTAAACCTCTTCAACAAACGGCTAGTACATTTGCAAGGGTCTCCAGTGAACGCTTGTTTGTCTGCTCAGTTGCCGGTCACCTGAAGAGAGCCAAAGGACACGCTTTGTTTTAGCCTTCGGGCCCCACTGAGGTAATGGAGAAAACATGAGCGTCCCTGGGTGGGCTCGAACCACCAACCTTTCGGTTAACAGCCGAACGCGCTAACCGATTGCGCCACAGAGACTGCACGCCGAGGGCCGGCGCACCGGCCGAGGGAGACATGAATAATAAAAACAAAGTTCCTTAAAAGGCTTCCCAATTGCACATTTCTAGAGTGCCTTCTAGAGTGCCTTCTAGTTAAAGGGGGAGAGAGGCAGGGTAAAAGAGGGCATCCTTCGAGCCGGAATCGAACCAGCGACCTAAGGATTACTACGTTGACGCTACAGTCCTCCGCTCTACCAGCTGAGCTATCGAAGGGCCCGCCGGTGGGTCGTAGCCCGTGACTCCTTGCATTCAAAGCCAGCGCTTTGCCCTTTGCGTTAGTCCTTCTGCCTTGAGGGATTGGTCTATGCCGCCTCTGCCTGAAAGGTCAAATGCCTTGGCAGCTGTGATGTGGGAAAGCTCGGCTTCACGTTTTGCACAGCGAGAAAACACAATCGAAGCACCTACCGCGTTTTGTTGGGAGCCCAAAAACCACAGCAGCAACGGTGATGTACCTCCCTGACAGCAAGTAAGCGCAGGAGTGTTTGGAAGCGCATTGCGTCTATCAAAACAAATTGGGCCGAAAGTTAGCAAAAAGTGTTTGGCGTCAGTTGGTAGCAAGAGGCCACACGGGAGGCAGCGTCTTAGCCCGGCTAGCTCAGTCGGTAGAGCATGAGACTCTTAATCTCAGGGTCGTGGGTTCGAGCCCCACGTTGGGCGTATGGCATCGCAACGTTTTGGCCCAGTCAGTGGCATTCATGCGCACTGCACGGCCCCACCTTTACCATATCGACTGGCTTCTCTTCCATTCCCTCTACAAACGGGGAAATGTTTCGAGCTTATCTTTCTAGTGGTCAATTCGTATGGCAGCAAGTTGACCTTGCGCTGGGGCGTGGTTCTTATCAGCGCCACGTGTGACACGAATTGGATAGAGATAGTGGCACAGACCCCGGACAGCCTTGCGTTGGTGGTATAGTGGTGAGCATAGCTGCCTTCCAAGCAGTTGACCCGGGTTCGATTCCCGGCCAACGCACTCCTATCCCTTTTTGGCCTTGCAAAGCGGCCCTAAGCAAAGACCCAAGTCATCCAGGTCCTTGAAGAAAGCTCCTAAGATATCCTGGCTTAGCGACAACTGTGGAGACTTTCTTCGGCATTCGAAAAGTCTCTGGCCTTATGCTTTAACTCGCTCAGGAGGTCCACCATTATCCAGGGCCAAGGTTCAGCCATTTTGACTACTGATTCCCAAAGAGAATCAACTCTGTCACACACAACATTGCTAAGTATCTGGCAACAACGCTAACACCCTTAGCTGGCATCATATTGCACCATTTGCTATTCGGTGACGAAGGCATCGAATAGCAAATGACCCGCTTTGGACTGTGTCTTGCAAGGCAAGGAAAGGGGTGCATTTGGGCAAGGAGGCCTACAGGAAACCTACCCACACACACCGCTATCTGCTTTTTGGCTCACACCACCCACTGGAACCCAAGCTGGGGCTTCTTAGGACTCTGCAATATCGGGCTGACGCGGTAACAACAAAAAGAGTCTACAGACCCTCTCAGGTGTGCTTTGAAAGCTTGTGGCTAGCCAGACTGGGTCTTGGCTAAACATCCACAAGGTCACGAAAACAAACTGGGGAGAAGCAGAACATTTGGAGAAATATAGTCACCCCCGTAAGCCACTGGAGTGTCAGAAAAACTCCGGAGGATCTTTAACAACAATTGCATCGCTGTGTACTTCAAGTCCAGCAATACACTGGGACGGAAGCTTGTACATCGGCACTATCTGCACTGCCCATTTTGAACATCGCTCTAGCTAGCCAAGCGATTTGACAACAATTGTCACCTTTAGCCACGCCGATCTAGGCACCAATAGCTATGCAGGCTTCCTGCCACCAACAATGGGATCATCTAACTTGAACAGGGCGGTTCTACAATTTTCACACCTCCCCCTGTTCTTGGACAATCAACATCGACACATTCACATGGTGATTGTCTTAAGGTGTGACTAGAAGTGCTGCAGTTATCTTCCTGAGCCAAAGAAGTGGCTCGATCAACTATGTAAACCTCTTCAACAAACGGCTAGTACATTTGCAAGGGTCTCCAGTGAACGCTTGTTTGTCTGCTCAGTTGCCGGTCACCTGAAGAGAGCCAAAGGACACGCTTTGTTTTAGCCTTCGGGCCCCACTGAGGTAATGGAGAAAACATGAGCGTCCCTGGGTGGGCTCGAACCACCAACCTTTCGGTTAACAGCCGAACGCGCTAACCGATTGCGCCACAGAGACTGCACGCCGAGGGCCGGCGCACCGGCCGAGGGAGACATGAATAATAAAAACAAAGTTCCTTAAAAGGCTTCCCAATTGCACATTTCTAGAGTGCCTTCTAGAGTGCCTTCTAGTTAAAGGGGGAGAGAGGCAGGGTAAAAGAGGGCATCCTTCGAGCCGGAATCGAACCAGCGACCTAAGGATTACTACGTTGACGCTACAGTCCTCCGCTCTACCAGCTGAGCTATCGAAGGGCCCGCCGGTGGGTCGTAGCCCGTGACTCCTTGCATTCAAAGCCAGCGCTTTGCCCTTTGCGTTAGTCCTTCTGCCTTGAGGGATTGGTCTATGCCGCCTCTGCCTGAAAGGTCAAATGCCTTGGCAGCTGTGATGTGGGAAAGCTCGGCTTCACGTTTTGCACAGCGAGAAAACACAATCGAAGCACCTACCGCGTTTTGTTGGGAGCCCAAAAACCACAGCAGCAACGGTGATGTACCTCCCTGACAGCAAGTAAGCGCAGGAGTGTTTGGAAGCGCATTGCGTCTATCAAAACAAATTGGGCCGAAAGTTAGCAAAAAGTGTTTGGCGTCAGTTGGTAGCAAGAGGCCACACGGGAGGCAGCGTCTTAGCCCGGCTAGCTCAGTCGGTAGAGCATGAGACTCTTAATCTCAGGGTCGTGGGTTCGAGCCCCACGTTGGGCGTATGGCATCGCAACGTTTTGGCCCAGTCAGTGGCATTCATGCGCACTGCACGGCCCCACCTTTACCATATCGACTGGCTTCTCTTCCATTCCCTCTACAAACGGGGAAATGTTTCGAGCTTATCTTTCTAGTGGTCAATTCGTATGGCAGCAAGTTGACCTTGCGCTGGGGCGTGGTTCTTATCAGCGCCACGTGTGACACGAATTGGATAGAGATAGTGGCACAGACCCCGGACAGCCTTGCGTTGGTGGTATAGTGGTGAGCATAGCTGCCTTCCAAGCAGTTGACCCGGGTTCGATTCCCGGCCAACGCACTCCTATCCCTTTTTGGCCTTGCAAAGCGGCCCTAAGCAAAGACCCAAGTCATCCAGGTCCTTGAAGAAAGCTCCTAAGATATCCTGGCTTAGCGACAACTGTGGAGACTTTCTTCGGCATTCGAAAAGTCTCTGGCCTTATGCTTTAACTCGCTCAGGAGGTCCACCATTATCCAGGGCCAAGGTTCAGCCATTTTGACTACTGATTCCCAAAGAGAATCAACTCTGTCACACACAACATTGCTAAGTATCTGGCAACAACGCTAACACCCTTAGCTGGCATCATATTGCACCATTTGCTATTCGGTGACGAAGGCATCGAATAGCAAATGACCCGCTTTGGACTGTGTCTTGCAAGGCAAGGAAAGGGGTGCATTTGGGCAAGGAGGCCTACAGGAAACCTACCCACACACACCGCTATCTGCTTTTTGGCTCACACCACCCACTGGAACCCAAGCTGGGGCTTCTTAGGACTCTGCAATATCGGGCTGACGCGGTAACAACAAAAAGAGTCTACAGACCCTCTCAGGTGTGCTTTGAAAGCTTGTGGCTAGCCAGACTGGGTCTTGGCTAAACATCCACAAGGTCACGAAAACAAACTGGGGAGAAGCAGAACATTTGGAGAAATATAGTCACCCCCGTAAGCCACTGGAGTGTCAGAAAAACTCCGGAGGATCTTTAACAACAATTGCATCGCTGTGTACTTCAAGTCCAGCAATACACTGGGACGGAAGCTTGTACATCGGCACTATCTGCACTGCCCATTTTGAACATCGCTCTAGCTAGCCAAGCGATTTGACAACAATTGTCACCTTTAGCCACGCCGATCTAGGCACCAATAGCTATGCAGGCTTCCTGCCACCAACAATGGGATCATCTAACTTGAACAGGGCGGTTCTACAATTTTCACACCTCCCCCTGTTCTTGGACAATCAACATCGACACATTCACATGGTGATTGTCTTAAGGTGTGACTAGAAGTGCTGCAGTTATCTTCCTGAGCCAAAGAAGTGGCTCGATCAACTATGTAAACCTCTTCAACAAACGGCTAGTACATTTGCAAGGGTCTCCAGTGAACGCTTGTTTGTCTGCTCAGTTGCCGGTCACCTGAAGAGAGCCAAAGGACACGCTTTGTTTTAGCCTTCGGGCCCCACTGAGGTAATGGAGAAAACATGAGCGTCCCTGGGTGGGCTCGAACCACCAACCTTTCGGTTAACAGCCGAACGCGCTAACCGATTGCGCCACAGAGACTGCACGCCGAGGGCCGGCGCACCGGCCGAGGGAGACATGAATAATAAAAACAAAGTTCCTTAAAAGGCTTCCCAATTGCACATTTCTAGAGTGCCTTCTAGAGTGCCTTCTAGTTAAAGGGGGAGAGAGGCAGGGTAAAAGAGGGCATCCTTCGAGCCGGAATCGAACCAGCGACCTAAGGATTACTACGTTGACGCTACAGTCCTCCGCTCTACCAGCTGAGCTATCGAAGGGGCCGCCGGTGGGTCGTAGCCCGTGACTCCTTGCATTCAAAGCCAGCGCTTTGCCCTTTGCGTTAGTCCTTCTGCCTTGAGGGATTGGTCTATGCCGCCTCTGCCTGAAAGGTCAAATGCCTTGGCAGCTGTGATGTGGGAAAGCTCGGCTTCACGTTTTGCACAGCGAGAAAACACAATCGAAGCACCTACCGCGTTTTGTTGGGAGCCCAAAAACCACAGCAGCAACGGTGATGTACCTCCCTGACAGCAAGTAAGCGCAGGAGTGTTTGGAAGCGCATTGCGTCTATCAAAACAAATTGGGCCGAAAGTTAGCAAAAAGTGTTTGGCGTCAGTTGGTAGCAAGAGGCCACACGGGAGGCAGCGTCTTAGCCCGGCTAGCTCAGTCGGTAGAGCATGAGACTCTTAATCTCAGGGTCGTGGGTTCGAGCCCCACGTTGGGCGTATGGCATCGCAACGTTTTGGCCCAGTCAGTGGCATTCATGCGCACTGCACGGCCCCACCTTTACCATATCGACTGGCTTCTCTTCCATTCCCTCTACAAACGGGGAAATGTTTCGAGCTTATCTTTCTAGTGGTCAATTCGTATGGCAGCAAGTTGACCTTGCGCTGGGGCGTGGTTCTTATCAGCGCCACGTGTGACACGAATTGGATAGAGATAGTGGCACAGGCCCCGGACAGCCTTGCGTTGGTGGTATAGTGGTGAGCATAGCTGCCTTCCAAGCAGTTGACCCGGGTTCGATTCCCGGCCAACGCACTCCTATCCCTTTTTGGCCTTGCAAAGCGGCCCTAAGCAAAGACCCAAGTCATCCAGGTCCTTGAAGAAAGCTCCTAAGATATCCTGGCTTAGCGACAACTGTGGAGACTTTCTTCGGCATTCGAAAAGTCTCTGGCCTTATGCTTTAACTCGCTCAGGAGGTCCAGCATTATCCAGGGCCAAGGTTCAGCCATTTTGACTACTGATTCCCAAAGAGAATCAACTCTGTCACACACAACATTGCTAAGTATCTGGCAACAACGCTAACACCCTTAGCTGGCATCATATTGCACCATTTGCTATTCGGTGACGAAGGCATCGAATAGCAAATGACCCGCTTTGGACTGTGTCTTGCAAGGCAAGGAAAGGGGTGCATTTGGGCAAGGAGGCCTACAGGAAACCTACCCACACACACCGCTATCTGCTTTTTGGCTCACACCACCCACTGGAACCCAAGCTGGGGCTTCTTAGGACTCTGCAATATCGGGCTGACGCGGTAACAACAAAAAGAGTCTACAGACCCTCTCAGGTGTGCTTTGAAAGCTTGTGGCTAGCCAGACTGGGTCTTGGCTAAACATCCACAAGGTCACGAAAACAAACTGGGGAGAAGCAGAACATTTGGAGAAATATAGTCACCCCCGTAAGCCACTGGAGTGTCAGAAAAACTCCGGAGGATCTTTAACAACAATTGCATCGCTGTGTACTTCAAGTCCAGCAATACACTGGGACGGAAGCTTGTACATCGGCACTATCTGCACTGCCCATTTTGAACATCGCTCTAGCTAGCCAAGCGATTTGACAACAATTGTCACCTTTAGCCACGCCGATCTAGGCACCAATAGCTATGCAGGCTTCCTGCCACCAACAATGGGATCATCTAACTTGAACAGGGCGGTTCTACAATTTTCACACCTCCCCCTGTTCTTGGACAATCAACATCGACACATTCACATGGTGATTGTCTTAAGGTGTGACTAGAAGTGCTGCAGTTATCTTCCTGAGCCAAAGAAGTGGCTCGATCAACTATGTAAACCTCTTCAACAAACGGCTAGTACATTTGCAAGGGTCTCCAGTGAACGCTTGTTTGTCTGCTCAGTTGCCGGTCACCTGAAGAGAGCCAAAGGACACGCTTTGTTTTAGCCTTCGGGCCCCACTGAGGTAATGGAGAAAACATGAGCGTCCCTGGGTGGGCTCGAACCACCAACCTTTCGGTTAACAGCCGAACGCGCTAACCGATTGCGCCACAGAGACTGCACGCCGAGGGCCGGCGCACCGGCCGAGGGAGACATGAATAATAAAAACAAAGTTCCTTAAAAGGCTTCCCAATTGCACATTTCTAGAGTGCCTTCTAGAGTGCCTTCTAGTTAAAGGGGGAGAGAGGCAGGGTAAAAGAGGGCATCCTTCGAGCCGGAATCGAACCAGCGACCTAAGGATTACTACGTTGACGCTACAGTCCTCCGCTCTACCAGCTGAGCTATCGAAGGGCCCGCCGGTGGGTCGTAGCCCGTGACTCCTTGCATTCAAAGCCAGCGCTTTGCCCTTTGCGTTAGTCCTTCTGCCTTGAGGGATTGGTCTATGCCGCCTCTGCCTGAAAGGTCAAATGCCTTGGCAGCTGTGATGTGGGAAAGCTCGGCTTCACGTTTTGCACAGCGAGAAAACACAATCGAAGCACCTACCGCGTTTTGTTGGGAGCCCAAAAACCACAGCAGCAACGGTGATGTACCTCCCTGACAGCAAGTAAGCGCAGGAGTGTTTGGAAGCGCATTGCGTCTATCAAAACAAATTGGGCCGAAAGTTAGCAAAAAGTGTTTGGCGTCAGTTGGTAGCAAGAGGCCACACGGGAGGCAGCGTCTTAGCCCGGCTAGCTCAGTCGGTAGAGCATGAGACTCTTAATCTCAGGGTCGTGGGTTCGAGCCCCACGTTGGGCGTATGGCATCGCAACGTTTTGGCCCAGTCAGTGGCATTCATGCGCACTGCACGGCCCCACCTTTACCATATCGACTGGCTTCTCTTCCATTCCCTCTACAAACGGGGAAATGTTTCGAGCTTATCTTTCTAGTGGTCAATTCGTATGGCAGCAAGTTGACCTTGCGCTGGGGCGTGGTTCTTATCAGCGCCACGTGTGACACGAATTGGATAGAGATAGTGGCACAGGCCCCGGACAGCCTTGCGTTGGTGGTATAGTGGTGAGCATAGCTGCCTTCCAAGCAGTTGACCCGGGTTCGATTCCCGGCCAACGCACTCCTATCCCTTTTTGGCCTTGCAAAGCGGCCCTAAGCAAAGACCCAAGTCATCCAGGTCCTTGAAGAAAGCTCCTAAGATATCCTGGCTTAGCGACAACTGTGGAGACTTTCTTCGGCATTCGAAAAGTCTCTGGCCTTATGCTTTAACTCGCTCAGGAGGTCCAGCATTATCCAGGGCCAAGGTTCAGCCATTTTGACTACTGATTCCCAAAGAGAATCAACTCTGTCACACACAACATTGCTAAGTATCTGGCAACAACGCTAACACCCTTAGCTGGCATCATATTGCACCATTTGCTATTCGGTGACGAAGGCATCGAATAGCAAATGACCCGCTTTGGACTGTGTCTTGCAAGGCAAGGAAAGGGGTGCATTTGGGCAAGGAGGCCTACAGGAAACCTACCCACACACACCGCTATCTGCTTTTTGGCTCACACCACCCACTGGAACCCAAGCTGGGGCTTCTTAGGACTCTGCAATATCGGGCTGACGCGGTAACAACAAAAAGAGTCTACAGACCCTCTCAGGTGTGCTTTGAAAGCTTGTGGCTAGCCAGACTGGGTCTTGGCTAAACATCCACAAGGTCACGAAAACAAACTGGGGAGAAGCAGAACATTTGGAGAAATATAGTCACCCCCGTAAGCCACTGGAGTGTCAGAAAAACTCCGGAGGATCTTTAACAACAATTGCATCGCTGTGTACTTCAAGTCCAGCAATACACTGGGACGGAAGCTTGTACATCGGCACTATCTGCACTGCCCATTTTGAACATCGCTCTAGCTAGCCAAGCGATTTGACAACAATTGTCACCTTTAGCCACGCCGATCTAGGCACCAATAGCTATGCAGGCTTCCTGCCACCAACAATGGGATCATCTAACTTGAACAGGGCGGTTCTACAATTTTCACACCTCCCCCTGTTCTTGGACAATCAACATCGACACATTCACATGGTGATTGTCTTAAGGTGTGACTAGAAGTGCTGCAGTTATCTTCCTGAGCCAAAGAAGTGGCTCGATCAACTATGTAAACCTCTTCAACAAACGGCTAGTACATTTGCAAGGGTCTCCAGTGAACGCTTGTTTGTCTGCTCAGTTGCCGGTCACCTGAAGAGAGCCAAAGGACACGCTTTGTTTTAGCCTTCGGGCCCCACTGAGGTAATGGAGAAAACATGAGCGTCCCTGGGTGGGCTCGAACCACCAACCTTTCGGTTAACAGCCGAACGCGCTAACCGATTGCGCCACAGAGACTGCACGCCGAGGGCCGGCGCACCGGCCGAGGGAGACATGAATAATAAAAACAAAGTTCCTTAAAAGGCTTCCCAATTGCACATTTCTAGAGTGCCTTCTAGAGTGCCTTCTAGTTAAAGGGGGAGAGAGGCAGGGTAAAAGAGGGCATCCTTCGAGCCGGAATCGAACCAGCGACCTAAGGATTACTACGTTGACGCTACAGTCCTCCGCTCTACCAGCTGAGCTATCGAAGGGCCCGCCGGTGGGTCGTAGCCCGTGACTCCTTGCATTCAAAGCCAGCGCTTTGCCCTTTGCGTTAGTCCTTCTGCCTTGAGGGATTGGTCTATGCCGCCTCTGCCTGAAAGGTCAAATGCCTTGGCAGCTGTGATGTGGGAAAGCTCGGCTTCACGTTTTGCACAGCGAGAAAACACAATCGAAGCACCTACCGCGTTTTGTTGGGAGCCCAAAAACCACAGCAGCAACGGTGATGTACCTCCCTGACAGCAAGTAAGCGCAGGAGTGTTTGGAAGCGCATTGCGTCTATCAAAACAAATTGGGCCGAAAGTTAGCAAAAAGTGTTTGGCGTCAGTTGGTAGCAAGAGGCCACACGGGAGGCAGCGTCTTAGCCCGGCTAGCTCAGTCGGTAGAGCATGAGACTCTTAATCTCAGGGTCGTGGGTTCGAGCCCCACGTTGGGCGTATGGCATCGCAACGTTTTGGCCCAGTCAGTGGCATTCATGCGCACTGCACGGCCCCACCTTTACCATATCGACTGGCTTCTCTTCCATTCCCTCTACAAACGGGGAAATGTTTCGAGCTTATCTTTCTAGTGGTCAATTCGTATGGCAGCAAGTTGACCTTGCGCTGGGGCGTGGTTCTTATCAGCGCCACGTGTGACACGAATTGGATAGAGATAGTGGCACAGGCCCCGGACAGCCTTGCGTTGGTGGTATAGTGGTGAGCATAGCTGCCTTCCAAGCAGTTGACCCGGGTTCGATTCCCGGCCAACGCACTCCTATCCCTTTTTGGCCTTGCAAAGCGGCCCTAAGCAAAGACCCAAGTCATCCAGGTCCTTGAAGAAAGCTCCTAAGATATCCTGGCTTAGCGACAACTGTGGAGACTTTCTTCGGCATTCGAAAAGTCTCTGGCCTTATGCTTTAACTCGCTCAGGAGGTCCAGCATTATCCAGGGCCAAGGTTCAGCCATTTTGACTACTGATTCCCAAAGAGAATCAACTCTGTCACACACAACATTGCTAAGTATCTGGCAACAACGCTAACACCCTTAGCTGGCATCATATTGCACCATTTGCTATTCGGTGACGAAGGCATCGAATAGCAAATGACCCGCTTTGGACTGTGTCTTGCAAGGCAAGGAAAGGGGTGCATTTGGGCAAGGAGGCCTACAGGAAACCTACCCACACACACCGCTATCTGCTTTTTGGCTCACACCACCCACTGGAACCCAAGCTGGGGCTTCTTAGGACTCTGCAATATCGGGCTGACGCGGTAACAACAAAAAGAGTCTACAGACCCTCTCAGGTGTGCTTTGAAAGCTTGTGGCTAGCCAGACTGGGTCTTGGCTAAACATCCACAAGGTCACGAAAACAAACTGGGGAGAAGCAGAACATTTGGAGAAATATAGTCACCCCCGTAAGCCACTGGAGTGTCAGAAAAACTCCGGAGGATCTTTAACAACAATTGCATCGCTGTGTACTTCAAGTCCAGCAATACACTGGGACGGAAGCTTGTACATCGGCACTATCTGCACTGCCCATTTTGAACATCGCTCTAGCTAGCCAAGCGATTTGACAACAATTGTCACCTTTAGCCACGCCGATCTAGGCACCAATAGCTATGCAGGCTTCCTGCCACCAACAATGGGATCATCTAACTTGAACAGGGCGGTTCTACAATTTTCACACCTCCCCCTGTTCTTGGACAATCAACATCGACACATTCACATGGTGATTGTCTTAAGGTGTGACTAGAAGTGCTGCAGTTATCTTCCTGAGCCAAAGAAGTGGCTCGATCAACTATGTAAACCTCTTCAACAAACGGCTAGTACATTTGCAAGGGTCTCCAGTGAACGCTTGTTTGTCTGCTCAGTTGCCGGTCACCTGAAGAGAGCCAAAGGACACGCTTTGTTTTAGCCTTCGGGCCCCACTGGGGTAATGGAGAAAACATGAGCGTCCCTGGGTGGGCTCGAACCACCAACCTTTCGGTTAACAGCCGAACGCGCTAACCGATTGCGCCACAGAGACTGCACGCCGAGGGCCGGCGCACCGGCCGAGGGAGACATGAATAATAAAAACAAAGTTCCTTAAAAGGCTTCCCAATTGCACATTTCTAGAGTGCCTTCTAGAGTGCCTTCTAGTTAAAGGGGGAGAGAGGCAGGGTAAAAGAGGGCATCCTTCGAGCCGGAATCGAACCAGCGACCTAAGGATTACTACGTTGACGCTACAGTCCTCCGCTCTACCAGCTGAGCTATCGAAGGGCCCGCCGGTGGGTCGTAGCCCGTGACTCCTTGCATTCAAAGCCAGCGCTTTGCCCTTTGCGTTAGTCCTTCTGCCTTGAGGGATTGGTCTATGCCGCCTCTGCCTGAAAGGTCAAATGCCTTGGCAGCTGTGATGTGGGAAAGCTCGGCTTCACGTTTTGCACAGCGAGAAAACACAATCGAAGCACCTACCGCGTTTTGTTGGGAGCCCAAAAACCACAGCAGCAACGGTGATGTACCTCCCTGACAGCAAGTAAGCGCAGGAGTGTTTGGAAGCGCATTGCGTCTATCAAAACAAATTGGGCCGAAAGTTAGCAAAAAGTGTTTGGCGTCAGTTGGTAGCAAGAGGCCACACGGGAGGCAGCGTCTTAGCCCGGCTAGCTCAGTCGGTAGAGCATGAGACTCTTAATCTCAGGGTCGTGGGTTCGAGCCCCACGTTGGGCGTATGGCATCGCAACGTTTTGGCCCAGTCAGTGGCATTCATGCGCACTGCACGGCCCCACCTTTACCATATCGACTGGCTTCTCTTCCATTCCCTCTACAAACGGGGAAATGTTTCGAGCTTATCTTTCTAGTGGTCAATTCGTATGGCAGCAAGTTGACCTTGCGCTGGGGCGTGGTTCTTATCAGCGCCACGTGTGACACGAATTGGATAGAGATAGTGGCACAGGCCCCGGACAGCCTTGCGTTGGTGGTATAGTGGTGAGCATAGCTGCCTTCCAAGCAGTTGACCCGGGTTCGATTCCCGGCCAACGCACTCCTATCCCTTTTTGGCCTTGCAAAGCGGCCCTAAGCAAAGACCCAAGTCATCCAGGTCCTTGAAGAAAGCTCCTAAGATATCCTGGCTTAGCGACAACTGTGGAGACTTTCTTCGGCATTCGAAAAGTCTCTGGCCTTATGCTTTAACTCGCTCAGGAGGTCCAGCATTATCCAGGGCCAAGGTTCAGCCATTTTGACTACTGATTCCCAAAGAGAATCAACTCTGTCACACACAACATTGCTAAGTATCTGGCAACAACGCTAACACCCTTAGCTGGCATCATATTGCACCATTTGCTATTCGGTGACGAAGGCATCGAATAGCAAATGACCCGCTTTGGACTGTGTCTTGCAAGGCAAGGAAAGGGGTGCATTTGGGCAAGGAGGCCTACAGGAAACCTACCCACACACACCGCTATCTGCTTTTTGGCTCACACCACCCACTGGAACCCAAGCTGGGGCTTCTTAGGACTCTGCAATATCGGGCTGACGCGGTAACAACAAAAAGAGTCTACAGACCCTCTCAGGTGTGCTTTGAAAGCTTGTGGCTAGCCAGACTGGGTCTTGGCTAAACATCCACAAGGTCACGAAAACAAACTGGGGAGAAGCAGAACATTTGGAGAAATATAGTCACCCCCGTAAGCCACTGGAGTGTCAGAAAAACTCCGGAGGATCTTTAACAACAATTGCATCGCTGTGTACTTCAAGTCCAGCAATACACTGGGACGGAAGCTTGTACATCGGCACTATCTGCACTGCCCATTTTGAACATCGCTCTAGCTAGCCAAGCGATTTGACAACAATTGTCACCTTTAGCCACGCCGATCTAGGCACCAATAGCTATGCAGGCTTCCTGCCACCAACAATGGGATCATCTAACTTGAACAGGGCGGTTCTACAATTTTCACACCTCCCCCTGTTCTTGGACAATCAACATCGACACATTCACATGGTGATTGTCTTAAGGTGTGACTAGAAGTGCTGCAGTTATCTTCCTGAGCCAAAGAAGTGGCTCGATCAACTATGTAAACCTCTTCAACAAACGGCTAGTACATTTGCAAGGGTCTCCAGTGAACGCTTGTTTGTCTGCTCAGTTGCCGGTCACCTGAAGAGAGCCAAAGGACACGCTTTGTTTTAGCCTTCGGGCCCCACTGAGGTAATGGAGAAAACATGAGCGTCCCTGGGTGGGCTCGAACCACCAACCTTTCGGTTAACAGCCGAACGCGCTAACCGATTGCGCCACAGAGACTGCACGCCGAGGGCCGGCGCACCGGCCGAGGGAGACATGAATAATAAAAACAAAGTTCCTTAAAAGGCTTCCCAATTGCACATTTCTAGAGTGCCTTCTAGAGTGCCTTCTAGTTAAAGGGGGAGAGAGGCAGGGTAAAAGAGGGCATCCTTCGAGCCGGAATCGAACCAGCGACCTAAGGATTACTACGTTGACGCTACAGTCCTCCGCTCTACCAGCTGAGCTATCGAAAGGCCCGCCGGTGGGTCGTAGCCCGTGACTCCTTGCATTCAAAGCCAGCGCTTTGCCCTTTGCGTTAGTCCTTCTGCCTTGAGGGATTGGTCTATGCCGCCTCTGCCTGAAAGGTCAAATGCCTTGGCAGCTGTGATGTGGGAAAGCTCGGCTTCACGTTTTGCACAGCGAGAAAACACAATCGAAGCACCTACCGCGTTTTGTTGGGAGCCCAAAAACCACAGCAGCAACGGTGATGTACCTCCCTGACAGCAAGTAAGCGCAGGAGTGTTTGGAAGCGCATTGCGTCTATCAAAACAAATTGGGCCGAAAGTTAGCAAAAAGTGTTTGGCGTCAGTTGGTAGCAAGAGGCCACACGGGAGGCAGCGTCTTAGCCCGGCTAGCTCAGTCGGTAGAGCATGAGACTCTTAATCTCAGGGTCGTGGGTTCGAGCCCCACGTTGGGCGTATGGCATCGCAACGTTTTGGCCCAGTCAGTGGCATTCATGCGCACTGCACGGCCCCACCTTTACCATATCGACTGGCTTCTCTTCCATTCCCTCTACAAACGGGGAAATGTTTCGAGCTTATCTTTCTAGTGGTCAATTCGTATGGCAGCAAGTTGACCTTGCGCTGGGGCGTGGTTCTTATCAGCGCCACGTGTGACACGAATTGGATAGAGATAGTGGCACAGACCCCGGACAGCCTTGCGTTGGTGGTATAGTGGTGAGCATAGCTGCCTTCCAAGCAGTTGACCCGGGTTCGATTCCCGGCCAACGCACTCCTATCCCTTTTTGGCCTTGCAAAGCGGCCCTAAGCAAAGACCCAAGTCATCCAGGTCCTTGAAGAAAGCTCCTAAGATATCCTGGCTTAGCGACAACTGTGGAGACTTTCTTCGGCATTCGAAAAGTCTCTGGCCTTATGCTTTAACTCGCTCAGGAGGTCCACCATTATCCAGGGCCAAGGTTCAGCCATTTTGACTACTGATTCCCAAAGAGAATCAACTCTGTCACACACAACATTGCTAAGTATCTGGCAACAACGCTAACACCCTTAGCTGGCATCATATTGCACCATTTGCTATTCGGTGACGAAGGCATCGAATAGCAAATGACCCGCTTTGGACTGTGTCTTGCAAGGCAAGGAAAGGGGTGCATTTGGGCAAGGAGGCCTACAGGAAACCTACCCACACACACCGCTATCTGCTTTTTGGCTCACACCACCCACTGGAACCCAAGCTGGGGCTTCTTAGGACTCTGCAATATCGGGCTGACGCGGTAACAACAAAAAGAGTCTACAGACCCTCTCAGGTGTGCTTTGAAAGCTTGTGGCTAGCCAGACTGGGTCTTGGCTAAACATCCACAAGGTCACGAAAACAAACTGGGGAGAAGCAGAACATTTGGAGAAATATAGTCACCCCCGTAAGCCACTGGAGTGTCAGAAAAACTCCGGAGGATCTTTAACAACAATTGCATCGCTGTGTACTTCAAGTCCAGCAATACACTGGGACGGAAGCTTGTACATCGGCACTATCTGCACTGCCCATTTTGAACATCGCTCTAGCTAGCCAAGCGATTTGACAACAATTGTCACCTTTAGCCACGCCGATCTAGGCACCAATAGCTATGCAGGCTTCCTGCCACCAACAATGGGATCATCTAACTTGAACAGGGCGGTTCTACAATTTTCACACCTCCCCCTGTTCTTGGACAATCAACATCGACACATTCACATGGTGATTGTCTTAAGGTGTGACTAGAAGTGCTGCAGTTATCTTCCTGAGCCAAAGAAGTGGCTCGATCAACTATGTAAACCTCTTCAACAAACGGCTAGTACATTTGCAAGGGTCTCCAGTGAACGCTTGTTTGTCTGCTCAGTTGCCGGTCACCTGAAGAGAGCCAAAGGACACGCTTTGTTTTAGCCTTCGGGCCCCACTGAGGTAATGGAGAAAACATGAGCGTCCCTGGGTGGGCTCGAACCACCAACCTTTCGGTTAACAGCCGAACGCGCTAACCGATTGCGCCACAGAGACTGCACGCCGAGGGCCGGCGCACCGGCCGAGGGAGACATGAATAATAAAAACAAAGTTCCTTAAAAGGCTTCCCAATTGCACATTTCTAGAGTGCCTTCTAGAGTGCCTTCTAGTTAAAGGGGGAGAGAGGCAGGGTAAAAGAGGGCATCCTTCGAGCCGGAATCGAACCAGCGACCTAAGGATTACTACGTTGACGCTACAGTCCTCCGCTCTACCAGCTGAGCTATCGAAGGGGCCGCCGGTGGGTCGTAGCCCGTGACTCCTTGCATTCAAAGCCAGCGCTTTGCCCTTTGCGTTAGTCCTTCTGCCTTGAGGGATTGGTCTATGCCGCCTCTGCCTGAAAGGTCAAATGCCTTGGCAGCTGTGATGTGGGAAAGCTCGGCTTCACGTTTTGCACAGCGAGAAAACACAATCGAAGCACCTACCGCGTTTTGTTGGGAGCCCAAAAACCACAGCAGCAACGGTGATGTACCTCCCTGACAGCAAGTAAGCGCAGGAGTGTTTGGAAGCGCATTGCGTCTATCAAAACAAATTGGGCCGAAAGTTAGCAAAAAGTGTTTGGCGTCAGTTGGTAGCAAGAGGCCACACGGGAGGCAGCGTCTTAGCCCGGCTAGCTCAGTCGGTAGAGCATGAGACTCTTAATCTCAGGGTCGTGGGTTCGAGCCCCACGTTGGGCGTATGGCATCGCAACGTTTTGGCCCAGTCAGTGGCATTCATGCGCACTGCACGGCCCCACCTTTACCATATCGACTGGCTTCTCTTCCATTCCCTCTACAAACGGGGAAATGTTTCGAGCTTATCTTTCTAGTGGTCAATTCGTATGGCAGCAAGTTGACCTTGCGCTGGGGCGTGGTTCTTATCAGCGCCACGTGTGACACGAATTGGATAGAGATAGTGGCACAGGCCCCGGACAGCCTTGCGTTGGTGGTATAGTGGTGAGCATAGCTGCCTTCCAAGCAGTTGACCCGGGTTCGATTCCCGGCCAACGCACTCCTATCCCTTTTTGGCCTTGCAAAGCGGCCCTAAGCAAAGACCCAAGTCATCCAGGTCCTTGAAGAAAGCTCCTAAGATATCCTGGCTTAGCGACAACTGTGGAGACTTTCTTCGGCATTCGAAAAGTCTCTGGCCTTATGCTTTAACTCGCTCAGGAGGTCCAGCATTATCCAGGGCCAAGGTTCAGCCATTTTGACTACTGATTCCCAAAGAGAATCAACTCTGTCACACACAACATTGCTAAGTATCTGGCAACAACGCTAACACCCTTAGCTGGCATCATATTGCACCATTTGCTATTCGGTGACGAAGGCATCGAATAGCAAATGACCCGCTTTGGACTGTGTCTTGCAAGGCAAGGAAAGGGGTGCATTTGGGCAAGGAGGCCTACAGGAAACCTACCCACACACACCGCTATCTGCTTTTTGGCTCACACCACCCACTGGAACCCAAGCTGGGGCTTCTTAGGACTCTGCAATATCGGGCTGACGCGGTAACAACAAAAGGAGTCTACAGACCCTCTCAGGTGTGCTTTGAAAGCTTGTGGCTAGCCAGACTGGGTCTTGGCTAAACATCCACAAGGTCACGAAAACAAACTGGGGAGAAGCAGAACATTTGGAGAAATATAGTCACCCCCGTAAGCCACTGGAGTGTCAGAAAAACTCCGGAGGATCTTTAACAACAATTGCATCGCTGTGTACTTCAAGTCCAGCAATACACTGGGACGGAAGCTTGTACATCGGCACTATCTGCACTGCCCATTTTGAACATCGCTCTAGCTAGCCAAGCGATTTGACAACAATTGTCACCTTTAGCCACGCCGATCTAGGCACCAATAGCTATGCAGGCTTCCTGCCACCAACAATGGGATCATCTAACTTGAACAGGGCGGTTCTACAATTTTCACACCTCCCCCTGTTCTTGGACAATCAACATCGACACATTCACATGGTGATTGTCTTAAGGTGTGACTAGAAGTGCTGCAGTTATCTTCCTGAGCCAAAGAAGTGGCTCGATCAACTATGTAAACCTCTTCAACAAACGGCTAGTACATTTGCAAGGGTCTCCAGTGAACGCTTGTTTGTCTGCTCAGTTGCCGGTCACCTGAAGAGAGCCAAAGGACACGCTTTGTTTTAGCCTTCGGGCCCCACTGAGGTAATGGAGAAAACATGAGCGTCCCTGGGTGGGCTCGAACCACCAACCTTTCGGTTAACAGCCGAACGCGCTAACCGATTGCGCCACAGAGACTGCACGCCGAGGGCCGGCGCACCGGCCGAGGGAGACATGAATAATAAAAACAAAGTTCCTTAAAAGGCTTCCCAATTGCACATTTCTAGAGTGCCTTCTAGAGTGCCTTCTAGTTAAAGGGGGAGAGAGGCAGGGTAAAAGAGGGCATCCTTCGAGCCGGAATCGAACCAGCGACCTAAGGATTACTACGTTGACGCTACAGTCCTCCGCTCTACCAGCTGAGCTATCGAAGGGCCCGCCGGTGGGTCGTAGCCCGTGACTCCTTGCATTCAAAGCCAGCGCTTTGCCCTTTGCGTTAGTCCTTCTGCCTTGAGGGATTGGTCTATGCCGCCTCTGCCTGAAAGGTCAAATGCCTTGGCAGCTGTGATGTGGGAAAGCTCGGCTTCACGTTTTGCACAGCGAGAAAACACAATCGAAGCACCTACCGCGTTTTGTTGGGAGCCCAAAAACCACAGCAGCAACGGTGATGTACCTCCCTGACAGCAAGTAAGCGCAGGAGTGTTTGGAAGCGCATTGCGTCTATCAAAACAAATTGGGCCGAAAGTTAGCAAAAAGTGTTTGGCGTCAGTTGGTAGCAAGAGGCCACACGGGAGGCAGCGTCTTAGCCCGGCTAGCTCAGTCGGTAGAGCATGAGACTCTTAATCTCAGGGTCGTGGGTTCGAGCCCCACGTTGGGCGTATGGCATCGCAACGTTTTGGCCCAGTCAGTGGCATTCATGCGCACTGCACGGCCCCACCTTTACCATATCGACTGGCTTCTCTTCCATTCCCTCTACAAACGGGGAAATGTTTCGAGCTTATCTTTCTAGTGGTCAATTCGTATGGCAGCAAGTTGACCTTGCGCTGGGGCGTGGTTCTTATCAGCGCCACGTGTGACACGAATTGGATAGAGATAGTGGCACAGACCCCGGACAGCCTTGCGTTGGTGGTATAGTGGTGAGCATAGCTGCCTTCCAAGCAGTTGACCCGGGTTCGATTCCCGGCCAACGCACTCCTATCCCTTTTTGGCCTTGCAAAGCGGCCCTAAGCAAAGACCCAAGTCATCCAGGTCCTTGAAGAAAGCTCCTAAGATATCCTGGCTTAGCGACAACTGTGGAGACTTTCTTCGGCATTCGAAAAGTCTCTGGCCTTATGCTTTAACTCGCTCAGGAGGTCCAGCATTATCCAGGGCCAAGGTTCAGCCATTTTGACTACTGATTCCCAAAGAGAATCAACTCTGTCACACACAACATTGCTAAGTATCTGGCAACAACGCTAACACCCTTAGCTGGCATCATATTGCACCATTTGCTATTCGGTGACGAAGGCATCGAATAGCAAATGACCCGCTTTGGACTGTGTCTTGCAAGGCAAGGAAAGGGGTGCATTTGGGCAAGGAGGCCTACAGGAAACCTACCCACACACACCGCTATCTGCTTTTTGGCTCACACCACCCACTGGAACCCAAGCTGGGGCTTCTTAGGACTCTGCAATATCGGGCTGACGCGGTAACAACAAAAAGAGTCTACAGACCCTCTCAGGTGTGCTTTGAAAGCTTGTGGCTAGCCAGACTGGGTCTTGGCTAAACATCCACAAGGTCACGAAAACAAACTGGGGAGAAGCAGAACATTTGGAGAAATATAGTCACCCCCGTAAGCCACTGGAGTGTCAGAAAAACTCCGGAGGATCTTTAACAACAATTGCATCGCTGTGTACTTCAAGTCCAGCAATACACTGGGACGGAAGCTTGTACATCGGCACTATCTGCACTGCCCATTTTGAACATCGCTCTAGCTAGCCAAGCGATTTGACAACAATTGTCACCTTTAGCCACGCCGATCTAGGCACCAATAGCTATGCAGGCTTCCTGCCACCAACAATGGGATCATCTAACTTGAACAGGGCGGTTCTACAATTTTCACACCTCCCCCTGTTCTTGGACAATCAACATCGACACATTCACATGGTGATTGTCTTAAGGTGTGACTAGAAGTGCTGCAGTTATCTTCCTGAGCCAAAGAAGTGGCTCGATCAACTATGTAAACCTCTTCAACAAACGGCTAGTACATTTGCAAGGGTCTCCAGTGAACGCTTGTTTGTCTGCTCAGTTGCCGGTCACCTGAAGAGAGCCAAAGGACACGCTTTGTTTTAGCCTTCGGGCCCCACTGAGGTAATGGAGAAAACATGAGCGTCCCTGGGTGGGCTCGAACCACCAACCTTTCGGTTAACAGCCGAACGCGCTAACCGATTGCGCCACAGAGACTGCACGCCGAGGGCCGGCGCACCGGCCGAGGGAGACATGAATAATAAAAACAAAGTTCCTTAAAAGGCTTCCCAATTGCACATTTCTAGAGTGCCTTCTAGAGTGCCTTCTAGTTAAAGGGGGAGAGAGGCAGGGTAAAAGAGGGCATCCTTCGAGCCGGAATCGAACCAGCGACCTAAGGATTACTACGTTGACGCTACAGTCCTCCGCTCTACCAGCTGAGCTATCGAAGGGCCCGCCGGTGGGTCGTAGCCCGTGACTCCTTGCATTCAAAGCCAGCGCTTTGCCCTTTGCGTTAGTCCTTCTGCCTTGAGGGATTGGTCTATGCCGCCTCTGCCTGAAAGGTCAAATGCCTTGGCAGCTGTGATGTGGGAAAGCTCGGCTTCACGTTTTGCACAGCGAGAAAACACAATCGAAGCACCTACCGCGTTTTGTTGGGAGCCCAAAAACCACAGCAGCAACGGTGATGTACCTCCCTGACAGCAAGTAAGCGCAGGAGTGTTTGGAAGCGCATTGCGTCTATCAAAACAAATTGGGCCGAAAGTTAGCAAAAAGTGTTTGGCGTCAGTTGGTAGCAAGAGGCCACACGGGAGGCAGCGTCTTAGCCCGGCTAGCTCAGTCGGTAGAGCATGAGACTCTTAATCTCAGGGTCGTGGGTTCGAGCCCCACGTTGGGCGTATGGCATCGCAACGTTTTGGCCCAGTCAGTGGCATTCATGCGCACTGCACGGCCCCACCTTTACCATATCGACTGGCTTCTCTTCCATTCCCTCTACAAACGGGGAAATGTTTCGAGCTTATCTTTCTAGTGGTCAATTCGTATGGCAGCAAGTTGACCTTGCGCTGGGGCGTGGTTCTTATCAGCGCCACGTGTGACACGAATTGGATAGAGATAGTGGCACAGGCCCCAGACAGCCTTGCGTTGGTGGTATAGTGGTGAGCATAGCTGCCTTCCAAGCAGTTGACCCGGGTTCGATTCCTGGCCAACGCACTCCTATCCCTTTTTGGCCTTGCAAAGCGGCCCTAAGCAAAGACCCAAGTCATCCAGGTCCTTGAAGAAAGCTCCTAAGATATCCTGGCTTAGCGACAACTGTGGAGACTTTCTTCGGCATTCGAAAAGTCTCTGGCCTTATGCTTTAACTCGCTCAGGAGGTCCAGCATTATCCAGGGCCAAGGTTCAGCCATTTTGACTACTGATTCCCAAAGAGAATCAACTCTGTCACACACAACATTGCTAAGTATCTGGCAACAACGCTAACACCCTTAGCTGGCATCATATTGCACCATTTGCTATTCGGTGACGAAGGCATCGAATAGCAAATGACCCGCTTTGGACTGTGTCTTGCAAGGCAAGGAAAGGGGTGCATTTGGGCAAGGAGGCCTACAGGAAACCTACCCACACACACCGCTATCTGCTTTTTGGCTCACACCACCCACTGGAACCCAAGCTGGGGCTTCTTAGGACTCTGCAATATCGGGCTGACGCGGTAACAACAAAAAGAGTCTACAGACCCTCTCAGGTGTGCTTTGAAAGCTTGTGGCTAGCCAGACTGGGTCTTGGCTAAACATCCACAAGGTCACGAAAACAAACTGGGGAGAAGCAGAACATTTGGAGAAATATAGTCACCCCCGTAAGCCACTGGAGTGTCAGAAAAACTCCGGAGGATCTTTAACAACAATTGCATCGCTGTGTACTTCAAGTCCAGCAATACACTGGGACGGAAGCTTGTACATCGGCACTATCTGCACTGCCCATTTTGAACATCGCTCTAGCTAGCCAAGCGATTTGACAACAATTGTCACCTTTAGCCACGCCGATCTAGGCACCAATAGCTATGCAGGCTTCCTGCCACCAACAATGGGATCATCTAACTTGAACAGGGCGGTTCTACAATTTTCACACCTCCCCCTGTTCTTGGACAATCAACATCGACACATTCACATGGTGATTGTCTTAAGGTGTGACTAGAAGTGCTGCAGTTATCTTCCTGAGCCAAAGAAGTGGCTCGATCAACTATGTAAACCTCTTCAACAAACGGCTAGTACATTTGCAAGGGTCTCCAGTGAACGCTTGTTTGTCTGCTCAGTTGCCGGTCACCTGAAGAGAGCCAAAGGACACGCTTTGTTTTAGCCTTCGGGCCCCACTGGGGTAATGGAGAAAACATGAGCGTCCCTGGGTGGGCTCGAACCACCAACCTTTCGGTTAACAGCCGAACGCGCTAACCGATTGCGCCACAGAGACTGCACGCCGAGGGCCGGCGCACCGGCCGAGGGAGACATGAATAATAAAAACAAAGTTCCTTAAAAGGCTTCCCAATTGCACATTTCTAGAGTGCCTTCTAGAGTGCCTTCTAGTTAAAGGGGGAGAGAGGCAGGGTAAAAGAGGGCATCCTTCGAGCCGGAATCGAACCAGCGACCTAAGGATTACTACGTTGACGCTACAGTCCTCCGCTCTACCAGCTGAGCTATCGAAGGGCCCGCCGGTGGGTCGTAGCCCGTGACTCCTTGCATTCAAAGCCAGCGCTTTGCCCTTTGCGTTAGTCCTTCTGCCTTGAGGGATTGGTCTATGCCGCCTCTGCCTGAAAGGTCAAATGCCTTGGCAGCTGTGATGTGGGAAAGCTCGGCTTCACGTTTTGCACAGCGAGAAAACACAATCGAAGCACCTACCGCGTTTTGTTGGGAGCCCAAAAACCACAGCAGCAACGGTGATGTACCTCCCTGACAGCAAGTAAGCGCAGGAGTGTTTGGAAGCGCATTGCGTCTATCAAAACAAATTGGGCCGAAAGTTAGCAAAAAGTGTTTGGCGTCAGTTGGTAGCAAGAGGCCACACGGGAGGCAGCGTCTTAGCCCGGCTAGCTCAGTCGGTAGAGCATGAGACTCTTAATCTCAGGGTCGTGGGTTCGAGCCCCACGTTGGGCGTATGGCATCGCAACGTTTTGGCCCAGTCAGTGGCATTCATGCGCACTGCACGGCCCCACCTTTACCATATCGACTGGCTTCTCTTCCATTCCCTCTACAAACGGGGAAATGTTTCGAGCTTATCTTTCTAGTGGTCAATTCGTATGGCAGCAAGTTGACCTTGCGCTGGGGCGTGGTTCTTATCAGCGCCACGTGTGACACGAATTGGATAGAGATAGTGGCACAGGCCCCGGACAGCCTTGCGTTGGTGGTATAGTGGTGAGCATAGCTGCCTTCCAAGCAGTTGACCCGGGTTCGATTCCCGGCCAACGCACTCCTATCCCTTTTTGGCCTTGCAAAGCGGCCCTAAGCAAAGACCCAAGTCATCCAGGTCCTTGAAGAAAGCTCCTAAGATATCCTGGCTTAGCGACAACTGTGGAGACTTTCTTCGGCATTCGAAAAGTCTCTGGCCTTATGCTTTAACTCGCTCAGGAGGTCCAGCATTATCCAGGGCCAAGGTTCAGCCATTTTGACTACTGATTCCCAAAGAGAATCAACTCTGTCACACACAACATTGCTAAGTATCTGGCAACAACGCTAACACCCTTAGCTGGCATCATATTGCACCATTTGCTATTCGGTGACGAAGGCATCGAATAGCAAATGACCCGCTTTGGACTGTGTCTTGCAAGGCAAGGAAAGGGGTGCATTTGGGCAAGGAGGCCTACAGGAAACCTACCCACACACACCGCTATCTGCTTTTTGGCTCACACCACCCACTGGAACCCAAGCTGGGGCTTCTTAGGACTCTGCAATATCGGGCTGACGCGGTAACAACAAAAGGAGTCTACAGACCCTCTCAGGTGTGCTTTGAAAGCTTGTGGCTAGCCAGACTGGGTCTTGGCTAAACATCCACAAGGTCACGAAAACAAACTGGGGAGAAGCAGAACATTTGGAGAAATATAGTCACCCCCGTAAGCCACTGGAGTGTCAGAAAAACTCCGGAGGATCTTTAACAACAATTGCATCGCTGTGTACTTCAAGTCCAGCAATACACTGGGACGGAAGCTTGTACATCGGCACTATCTGCACTGCCCATTTTGAACATCGCTCTAGCTAGCCAAGCGATTTGACAACAATTGTCACCTTTAGCCACGCCGATCTAGGCACCAATAGCTATGCAGGCTTCCTGCCACCAACAATGGGATCATCTAACTTGAACAGGGCGGTTCTACAATTTTCACACCTCCCCCTGTTCTTGGACAATCAACATCGACACATTCACATGGTGATTGTCTTAAGGTGTGACTAGAAGTGCTGCAGTTATCTTCCTGAGCCAAAGAAGTGGCTCGATCAACTATGTAAACCTCTTCAACAAACGGCTAGTACATTTGCAAGGGTCTCCAGTGAACGCTTGTTTGTCTGCTCAGTTGCCGGTCACCTGAAGAGAGCCAAAGGACACGCTTTGTTTTAGCCTTCGGGCCCCACTGAGGTAATGGAGAAAACATGAGCGTCCCTGGGTGGGCTCGAACCACCAACCTTTCGGTTAACAGCCGAACGCGCTAACCGATTGCGCCACAGAGACTGCACGCCGAGGGCCGGCGCACCGGCCGAGGGAGACATGAATAATAAAAACAAAGTTCCTTAAAAGGCTTCCCAATTGCACATTTCTAGAGTGCCTTCTAGAGTGCCTTCTAGTTAAAGGGGGAGAGAGGCAGGGTAAAAGAGGGCATCCTTCGAGCCGGAATCGAACCAGCGACCTAAGGATTACTACGTTGACGCTACAGTCCTCCGCTCTACCAGCTGAGCTATCGAAGGGCCCGCCGGTGGGTCGTAGCCCGTGACTCCTTGCATTCAAAGCCAGCGCTTTGCCCTTTGCGTTAGTCCTTCTGCCTTGAGGGATTGGTCTATGCCGCCTCTGCCTGAAAGGTCAAATGCCTTGGCAGCTGTGATGTGGGAAAGCTCGGCTTCACGTTTTGCACAGCGAGAAAACACAATCGAAGCACCTACCGCGTTTTGTTGGGAGCCCAAAAACCACAGCAGCAACGGTGATGTACCTCCCTGACAGCAAGTAAGCGCAGGAGTGTTTGGAAGCGCATTGCGTCTATCAAAACAAATTGGGCCGAAAGTTAGCAAAAAGTGTTTGGCGTCAGTTGGTAGCAAGAGGCCACACGGGAGGCAGCGTCTTAGCCCGGCTAGCTCAGTCGGTAGAGCATGAGACTCTTAATCTCAGGGTCGTGGGTTCGAGCCCCACGTTGGGCGTATGGCATCGCAACGTTTTGGCCCAGTCAGTGGCATTCATGCGCACTGCACGGCCCCACCTTTACCATATCGACTGGCTTCTCTTCCATTCCCTCTACAAACGGGGAAATGTTTCGAGCTTATCTTTCTAGTGGTCAATTCGTATGGCAGCAAGTTGACCTTGCGCTGGGGCGTGGTTCTTATCAGCGCCACGTGTGACACGAATTGGATAGAGATAGTGGCACAGACCCCGGACAGCCTTGCGTTGGTGGTATAGTGGTGAGCATAGCTGCCTTCCAAGCAGTTGACCCGGGTTCGATTCCCGGCCAACGCACTCCTATCCCTTTTTGGCCTTGCAAAGCGGCCCTAAGCAAAGACCCAAGTCATCCAGGTCCTTGAAGAAAGCTCCTAAGATATCCTGGCTTAGCGACAACTGTGGAGACTTTCTTCGGCATTCGAAAAGTCTCTGGCCTTATGCTTTAACTCGCTCAGGAGGTCCACCATTATCCAGGGCCAAGGTTCAGCCATTTTGACTACTGATTCCCAAAGAGAATCAACTCTGTCACACACAACATTGCTAAGTATCTGGCAACAACGCTAACACCCTTAGCTGGCATCATATTGCACCATTTGCTATTCGGTGACGAAGGCATCGAATAGCAAATGACCCGCTTTGGACTGTGTCTTGCAAGGCAAGGAAAGGGGTGCATTTGGGCAAGGAGGCCTACAGGAAACCTACCCACACACACCGCTATCTGCTTTTTGGCTCACACCACCCACTGGAACCCAAGCTGGGGCTTCTTAGGACTCTGCAATATCGGGCTGACGCGGTAACAACAAAAAGAGTCTACAGACCCTCTCAGGTGTGCTTTGAAAGCTTGTGGCTAGCCAGACTGGGTCTTGGCTAAACATCCACAAGGTCACGAAAACAAACTGGGGAGAAGCAGAACATTTGGAGAAATATAGTCACCCCCGTAAGCCACTGGAGTGTCAGAAAAACTCCGGAGGATCTTTAACAACAATTGCATCGCTGTGTACTTCAAGTCCAGCAATACACTGGGACGGAAGCTTGTACATCGGCACTATCTGCACTGCCCATTTTGAACATCGCTCTAGCTAGCCAAGCGATTTGACAACAATTGTCACCTTTAGCCACGCCGATCTAGGCACCAATAGCTATGCAGGCTTCCTGCCACCAACAATGGGATCATCTAACTTGAACAGGGCGGTTCTACAATTTTCACACCTCCCCCTGTTCTTGGACAATCAACATCGACACATTCACATGGTGATTGTCTTAAGGTGTGACTAGAAGTGCTGCAGTTATCTTCCTGAGCCAAAGAAGTGGCTCGATCAACTATGTAAACCTCTTCAACAAACGGCTAGTACATTTGCAAGGGTCTCCAGTGAACGCTTGTTTGTCTGCTCAGTTGCCGGTCACCTGAAGAGAGCCAAAGGACACGCTTTGTTTTAGCCTTCGGGCCCCACTGAGGTAATGGAGAAAACATGAGCGTCCCTGGGTGGGCTCGAACCACCAACCTTTCGGTTAACAGCCGAACGCGCTAACCGATTGCGCCACAGAGACTGCACGCCGAGGGCCGGCGCACCGGCCGAGGGAGACATGAATAATAAAAACAAAGTTCCTTAAAAGGCTTCCCAATTGCACATTTCTAGAGTGCCTTCTAGAGTGCCTTCTAGTTAAAGGGGGAGAGAGGCAGGGTAAAAGAGGGCATCCTTCGAGCCGGAATCGAACCAGCGACCTAAGGATTACTACGTTGACGCTACAGTCCTCCGCTCTACCAGCTGAGCTATCGAAGGGGCCGCCGGTGGGTCGTAGCCCGTGACTCCTTGCATTCAAAGCCAGCGCTTTGCCCTTTGCGTTAGTCCTTCTGCCTTGAGGGATTGGTCTATGCCGCCTCTGCCTGAAAGGTCAAATGCCTTGGCAGCTGTGATGTGGGAAAGCTCGGCTTCACGTTTTGCACAGCGAGAAAACACAATCGAAGCACCTACCGCGTTTTGTTGGGAGCCCAAAAACCACAGCAGCAACGGTGATGTACCTCCCTGACAGCAAGTAAGCGCAGGAGTGTTTGGAAGCGCATTGCGTCTATCAAAACAAATTGGGCCGAAAGTTAGCAAAAAGTGTTTGGCGTCAGTTGGTAGCAAGAGGCCACACGGGAGGCAGCGTCTTAGCCCGGCTAGCTCAGTCGGTAGAGCATGAGACTCTTAATCTCAGGGTCGTGGGTTCGAGCCCCACGTTGGGCGTATGGCATCGCAACGTTTTGGCCCAGTCAGTGGCATTCATGCGCACTGCACGGCCCCACCTTTACCATATCGACTGGCTTCTCTTCCATTCCCTCTACAAACGGGGAAATGTTTCGAGCTTATCTTTCTAGTGGTCAATTCGTATGGCAGCAAGTTGACCTTGCGCTGGGGCGTGGTTCTTATCAGCGCCACGTGTGACACGAATTGGATAGAGATAGTGGCACAGGCCCCGGACAGCCTTGCGTTGGTGGTATAGTGGTGAGCATAGCTGCCTTCCAAGCAGTTGACCCGGGTTCGATTCCCGGCCAACGCACTCCTATCCCTTTTTGGCCTTGCAAAGCGGCCCTAAGCAAAGACCCAAGTCATCCAGGTCCTTGAAGAAAGCTCCTAAGATATCCTGGCTTAGCGACAACTGTGGAGACTTTCTTCGGCATTCGAAAAGTCTCTGGCCTTATGCTTTAACTCGCTCAGGAGGTCCAGCATTATCCAGGGCCAAGGTTCAGCCATTTTGACTACTGATTCCCAAAGAGAATCAACTCTGTCACACACAACATTGCTAAGTATCTGGCAACAACGCTAACACCCTTAGCTGGCATCATATTGCACCATTTGCTATTCGGTGACGAAGGCATCGAATAGCAAATGACCCGCTTTGGACTGTGTCTTGCAAGGCAAGGAAAGGGGTGCATTTGGGCAAGGAGGCCTACAGGAAACCTACCCACACACACCGCTATCTGCTTTTTGGCTCACACCACCCACTGGAACCCAAGCTGGGGCTTCTTAGGACTCTGCAATATCGGGCTGACGCGGTAACAACAAAAGGAGTCTACAGACCCTCTCAGGTGTGCTTTGAAAGCTTGTGGCTAGCCAGACTGGGTCTTGGCTAAACATCCACAAGGTCACGAAAACAAACTGGGGAGAAGCAGAACATTTGGAGAAATATAGTCACCCCCGTAAGCCACTGGAGTGTCAGAAAAACTCCGGAGGATCTTTAACAACAATTGCATCGCTGTGTACTTCAAGTCCAGCAATACACTGGGACGGAAGCTTGTACATCGGCACTATCTGCACTGCCCATTTTGAACATCGCTCTAGCTAGCCAAGCGATTTGACAACAATTGTCACCTTTAGCCACGCCGATCTAGGCACCAATAGCTATGCAGGCTTCCTGCCACCAACAATGGGATCATCTAACTTGAACAGGGCGGTTCTACAATTTTCACACCTCCCCCTGTTCTTGGACAATCAACATCGACACATTCACATGGTGATTGTCTTAAGGTGTGACTAGAAGTGCTGCAGTTATCTTCCTGAGCCAAAGAAGTGGCTCGATCAACTATGTAAACCTCTTCAACAAACGGCTAGTACATTTGCAAGGGTCTCCAGTGAACGCTTGTTTGTCTGCTCAGTTGCCGGTCACCTGAAGAGAGCCAAAGGACACGCTTTGTTTTAGCCTTCGGGCCCCACTGAGGTAATGGAGAAAACATGAGCGTCCCTGGGTGGGCTCGAACCACCAACCTTTCGGTTAACAGCCGAACGCGCTAACCGATTGCGCCACAGAGACTGCACGCCGAGGGCCGGCGCACCGGCCGAGGGAGACATGAATAATAAAAACAAAGTTCCTTAAAAGGCTTCCCAATTGCACATTTCTAGAGTGCCTTCTAGAGTGCCTTCTAGTTAAAGGGGGAGAGAGGCAGGGTAAAAGAGGGCATCCTTCGAGCCGGAATCGAACCAGCGACCTAAGGATTACTACGTTGACGCTACAGTCCTCCGCTCTACCAGCTGAGCTATCGAAGGGCCCGCCGGTGGGTCGTAGCCCGTGACTCCTTGCATTCAAAGCCAGCGCTTTGCCCTTTGCGTTAGTCCTTCTGCCTTGAGGGATTGGTCTATGCCGCCTCTGCCTGAAAGGTCAAATGCCTTGGCAGCTGTGATGTGGGAAAGCTCGGCTTCACGTTTTGCACAGCGAGAAAACACAATCGAAGCACCTACCGCGTTTTGTTGGGAGCCCAAAAACCACAGCAGCAACGGTGATGTACCTCCCTGACAGCAAGTAAGCGCAGGAGTGTTTGGAAGCGCATTGCGTCTATCAAAACAAATTGGGCCGAAAGTTAGCAAAAAGTGTTTGGCGTCAGTTGGTAGCAAGAGGCCACACGGGAGGCAGCGTCTTAGCCCGGCTAGCTCAGTCGGTAGAGCATGAGACTCTTAATCTCAGGGTCGTGGGTTCGAGCCCCACGTTGGGCGTATGGCATCGCAACGTTTTGGCCCAGTCAGTGGCATTCATGCGCACTGCACGGCCCCACCTTTACCATATCGACTGGCTTCTCTTCCATTCCCTCTACAAACGGGGAAATGTTTCGAGCTTATCTTTCTAGTGGTCAATTCGTATGGCAGCAAGTTGACCTTGCGCTGGGGCGTGGTTCTTATCAGCGCCACGTGTGACACGAATTGGATAGAGATAGTGGCACAGACCCCCGGACAGCCTTGCGTTGGTGGTATAGTGGTGAGCATAGCTGCCTTCCAAGCAGTTGACCCGGGTTCGATTCCCGGCCAACGCACTCCTATCCCTTTTTGGCCTTGCAAAGCGGCCCTAAGCAAAGACCCAAGTCATCCAGGTCCTTGAAGAAAGCTCCTAAGATATCCTGGCTTAGCGACAACTGTGGAGACTTTCTTCGGCATTCGAAAAGTCTCTGGCCTTATGCTTTAACTCGCTCAGGAGGTCCACCATTATCCAGGGCCAAGGTTCAGCCATTTTGACTACTGATTCCCAAAGAGAATCAACTCTGTCACACACAACATTGCTAAGTATCTGGCAACAACGCTAACACCCTTAGCTGGCATCATATTGCACCATTTGCTATTCGGTGACGAAGGCATCGAATAGCAAATGACCCGCTTTGGACTGTGTCTTGCAAGGCAAGGAAAGGGGTGCATTTGGGCAAGGAGGCCTACAGGAAACCTACCCACACACACCGCTATCTGCTTTTTGGCTCACACCACCCACTGGAACCCAAGCTGGGGCTTCTTAGGACTCTGCAATATCGGGCTGACGCGGTAACAACAAAAAGAGTCTACAGACCCTCTCAGGTGTGCTTTGAAAGCTTGTGGCTAGCCAGACTGGGTCTTGGCTAAACATCCACAAGGTCACGAAAACAAACTGGGGAGAAGCAGAACATTTGGAGAAATATAGTCACCCCCGTAAGCCACTGGAGTGTCAGAAAAACTCCGGAGGATCTTTAACAACAATTGCATCGCTGTGTACTTCAAGTCCAGCAATACACTGGGACGGAAGCTTGTACATCGGCACTATCTGCACTGCCCATTTTGAACATCGCTCTAGCTAGCCAAGCGATTTGACAACAATTGTCACCTTTAGCCACGCCGATCTAGGCACCAATAGCTATGCAGGCTTCCTGCCACCAACAATGGGATCATCTAACTTGAACAGGGCGGTTCTACAATTTTCACACCTCCCCCTGTTCTTGGACAATCAACATCGACACATTCACATGGTGATTGTCTTAAGGTGTGACTAGAAGTGCTGCAGTTATCTTCCTGAGCCAAAGAAGTGGCTCGATCAACTATGTAAACCTCTTCAACAAACGGCTAGTACATTTGCAAGGGTCTCCAGTGAACGCTTGTTTGTCTGCTCAGTTGCCGGTCACCTGAAGAGAGCCAAAGGACACGCTTTGTTTTAGCCTTCGGGCCCCACTGGGGTAATGGAGAAAACATGAGCGTCCCTGGGTGGGCTCGAACCACCAACCTTTCGGTTAACAGCCGAACGCGCTAACCGATTGCGCCACAGAGACTGCACGCCGAGGGCCGGCGCACCGGCCGAGGGAGACATGAATAATAAAAACAAAGTTCCTTAAAAGGCTTCCCAATTGCACATTTCTAGAGTGCCTTCTAGAGTGCCTTCTAGTTAAAGGGGGAGAGAGGCAGGGTAAAAGAGGGCATCCTTCGAGCCGGAATCGAACCAGCGACCTAAGGATTACTACGTTGACGCTACAGTCCTCCGCTCTACCAGCTGAGCTATCGAAGGGCCCGCCGGTGGGTCGTAGCCCGTGACTCCTTGCATTCAAAGCCAGCGCTTTGCCCTTTGCGTTAGTCCTTCTGCCTTGAGGGATTGGTCTATGCCGCCTCTGCCTGAAAGGTCAAATGCCTTGGCAGCTGTGATGTGGGAAAGCTCGGCTTCACGTTTTGCACAGCGAGAAAACACAATCGAAGCACCTACCGCGTTTTGTTGGGAGCCCAAAAACCACAGCAGCAACGGTGATGTACCTCCCTGACAGCAAGTAAGCGCAGGAGTGTTTGGAAGCGCATTGCGTCTATCAAAACAAATTGGGCCGAAAGTTAGCAAAAAGTGTTTGGCGTCAGTTGGTAGCAAGAGGCCACACGGGAGGCAGCGTCTTAGCCCGGCTAGCTCAGTCGGTAGAGCATGAGACTCTTAATCTCAGGGTCGTGGGTTCGAGCCCCACGTTGGGCGTATGGCATCGCAACGTTTTGGCCCAGTCAGTGGCATTCATGCGCACTGCACGGCCCCACCTTTACCATATCGACTGGCTTCTCTTCCATTCCCTCTACAAACGGGGAAATGTTTCGAGCTTATCTTTCTAGTGGTCAATTCGTATGGCAGCAAGTTGACCTTGCGCTGGGGCGTGGTTCTTATCAGCGCCACGTGTGACACGAATTGGATAGAGATAGTGGCACAGACCCCGGACAGCCTTGCGTTGGTGGTATAGTGGTGAGCATAGCTGCCTTCCAAGCAGTTGACCCGGGTTCGATTCCCGGCCAACGCACTCCTATCCCTTTTTGGCCTTGCAAAGCGGCCCTAAGCAAAGACCCAAGTCATCCAGGTCCTTGAAGAAAGCTCCTAAGATATCCTGGCTTAGCGACAACTGTGGAGACTTTCTTCGGCATTCGAAAAGTCTCTGGCCTTATGCTTTAACTCGCTCAGGAGGTCCACCATTATCCAGGGCCAAGGTTCAGCCATTTTGACTACTGATTCCCAAAGAGAATCAACTCTGTCACACACAACATTGCTAAGTATCTGGCAACAACGCTAACACCCTTAGCTGGCATCATATTGCACCATTTGCTATTCGGTGACGAAGGCATCGAATAGCAAATGACCCGCTTTGGACTGTGTCTTGCAAGGCAAGGAAAGGGGTGCATTTGGGCAAGGAGGCCTACAGGAAACCTACCCACACACACCGCTATCTGCTTTTTGGCTCACACCACCCACTGGAACCCAAGCTGGGGCTTCTTAGGACTCTGCAATATCGGGCTGACGCGGTAACAACAAAAAGAGTCTACAGACCCTCTCAGGTGTGCTTTGAAAGCTTGTGGCTAGCCAGACTGGGTCTTGGCTAAACATCCACAAGGTCACGAAAACAAACTGGGGAGAAGCAGAACATTTGGAGAAATATAGTCACCCCCGTAAGCCACTGGAGTGTCAGAAAAACTCCGGAGGATCTTTAACAACAATTGCATCGCTGTGTACTTCAAGTCCAGCAATACACTGGGACGGAAGCTTGTACATCGGCACTATCTGCACTGCCCATTTTGAACATCGCTCTAGCTAGCCAAGCGATTTGACAACAATTGTCACCTTTAGCCACGCCGATCTAGGCACCAATAGCTATGCAGGCTTCCTGCCACCAACAATGGGATCATCTAACTTGAACAGGGCGGTTCTACAATTTTCACACCTCCCCCTGTTCTTGGACAATCAACATCGACACATTCACATGGTGATTGTCTTAAGGTGTGACTAGAAGTGCTGCAGTTATCTTCCTGAGCCAAAGAAGTGGCTCGATCAACTATGTAAACCTCTTCAACAAACGGCTAGTACATTTGCAAGGGTCTCCAGTGAACGCTTGTTTGTCTGCTCAGTTGCCGGTCACCTGAAGAGAGCCAAAGGACACGCTTTGTTTTAGCCTTCGGGCCCCACTGAGGTAATGGAGAAAACATGAGCGTCCCTGGGTGGGCTCGAACCACCAACCTTTCGGTTAACAGCCGAACGCGCTAACCGATTGCGCCACAGAGACTGCACGCCGAGGGCCGGCGCACCGGCCGAGGGAGACATGAATAATAAAAACAAAGTTCCTTAAAAGGCTTCCCAATTGCACATTTCTAGAGTGCCTTCTAGAGTGCCTTCTAGTTAAAGGGGGAGAGAGGCAGGGTAAAAGAGGGCATCCTTCGAGCCGGAATCGAACCAGCGACCTAAGGATTACTACGTTGACGCTACAGTCCTCCGCTCTACCAGCTGAGCTATCGAAGGGGCCGCCGGTGGGTCGTAGCCCGTGACTCCTTGCATTCAAAGCCAGCGCTTTGCCCTTTGCGTTAGTCCTTCTGCCTTGAGGGATTGGTCTATGCCGCCTCTGCCTGAAAGGTCAAATGCCTTGGCAGCTGTGATGTGGGAAAGCTCGGCTTCACGTTTTGCACAGCGAGAAAACACAATCGAAGCACCTACCGCGTTTTGTTGGGAGCCCAAAAACCACAGCAGCAACGGTGATGTACCTCCCTGACAGCAAGTAAGCGCAGGAGTGTTTGGAAGCGCATTGCGTCTATCAAAACAAATTGGGCCGAAAGTTAGCAAAAAGTGTTTGGCGTCAGTTGGTAGCAAGAGGCCACACGGGAGGCAGCGTCTTAGCCCGGCTAGCTCAGTCGGTAGAGCATGAGACTCTTAATCTCAGGGTCGTGGGTTCGAGCCCCACGTTGGGCGTATGGCATCGCAACGTTTTGGCCCAGTCAGTGGCATTCATGCGCACTGCACGGCCCCACCTTTACCATATCGACTGGCTTCTCTTCCATTCCCTCTACAAACGGGGAAATGTTTCGAGCTTATCTTTCTAGTGGTCAATTCGTATGGCAGCAAGTTGACCTTGCGCTGGGGCGTGGTTCTTATCAGCGCCACGTGTGACACGAATTGGATAGAGATAGTGGCACAGGCCCCGGACAGCCTTGCGTTGGTGGTATAGTGGTGAGCATAGCTGCCTTCCAAGCAGTTGACCCGGGTTCGATTCCCGGCCAACGCACTCCTATCCCTTTTTGGCCTTGCAAAGCGGCCCTAAGCAAAGACCCAAGTCATCCAGGTCCTTGAAGAAAGCTCCTAAGATATCCTGGCTTAGCGACAACTGTGGAGACTTTCTTCGGCATTCGAAAAGTCTCTGGCCTTATGCTTTAACTCGCTCAGGAGGTCCAGCATTATCCAGGGCCAAGGTTCAGCCATTTTGACTACTGATTCCCAAAGAGAATCAACTCTGTCACACACAACATTGCTAAGTATCTGGCAACAACGCTAACACCCTTAGCTGGCATCATATTGCACCATTTGCTATTCGGTGACGAAGGCATCGAATAGCAAATGACCCGCTTTGGACTGTGTCTTGCAAGGCAAGGAAAGGGGTGCATTTGGGCAAGGAGGCCTACAGGAAACCTACCCACACACACCGCTATCTGCTTTTTGTCTCACACCACCCACTGGAACCCAAGCTGGGGCTTCTTAGGACTCTGCAATATCGGGCTGACGCGGTAACAACAAAAGGAGTCTACAGACCCTCTCAGGTGTGCTTTGAAAGCTTGTGGCTAGCCAGACTGGGTCTTGGCTAAACATCCACAAGGTCACGAAAACAAACTGGGGAGAAGCAGAACATTTGGAGAAATATAGTCACCCCCGTAAGCCACTGGAGTGTCAGAAAAACTCCGGAGGATCTTTAACAACAATTGCATCGCTGTGTACTTCAAGTCCAGCAATACACTGGGACGGAAGCTTGTACATCGGCACTATCTGCACTGCCCATTTTGAACATCGCTCTAGCTAGCCAAGCGATTTGACAACAATTGTCACCTTTAGCCACGCCGATCTAGGCACCAATAGCTATGCAGGCTTCCTGCCACCAACAATGGGATCATCTAACTTGAACAGGGCGGTTCTACAATTTTCACACCTCCCCCTGTTCTTGGACAATCAACATCGACACATTCACATGGTGATTGTCTTAAGGTGTGACTAGAAGTGCTGCAGTTATCTTCCTGAGCCAAAGAAGTGGCTCGATCAACTATGTAAACCTCTTCAACAAACGGCTAGTACATTTGCAAGGGTCTCCAGTGAACGCTTGTTTGTCTGCTCAGTTGCCGGTCACCTGAAGAGAGCCAAAGGACACGCTTTGTTTTAGCCTTCGGGCCCCACTGAGGTAATGGAGAAAACATGAGCGTCCCTGGGTGGGCTCGAACCACCAACCTTTCGGTTAACAGCCGAACGCGCTAACCGATTGCGCCACAGAGACTGCACGCCGAGGGCCGGCGCACCGGCCGAGGGAGACATGAATAATAAAAACAAAGTTCCTTAAAAGGCTTCCCAATTGCACATTTCTAGAGTGCCTTCTAGAGTGCCTTCTAGTTAAAGGGGGAGAGAGGCAGGGTAAAAGAGGGCATCCTTCGAGCCGGAATCGAACCAGCGACCTAAGGATTACTACGTTGACGCTACAGTCCTCCGCTCTACCAGCTGAGCTATCGAAGGGCCCGCCGGTGGGTCGTAGCCCGTGACTCCTTGCATTCAAAGCCAGCGCTTTGCCCTTTGCGTTAGTCCTTCTGCCTTGAGGGATTGGTCTATGCCGCCTCTGCCTGAAAGGTCAAATGCCTTGGCAGCTGTGATGTGGGAAAGCTCGGCTTCACGTTTTGCACAGCGAGAAAACACAATCGAAGCACCTACCGCGTTTTGTTGGGAGCCCAAAAACCACAGCAGCAACGGTGATGTACCTCCCTGACAGCAAGTAAGCGCAGGAGTGTTTGGAAGCGCATTGCGTCTATCAAAACAAATTGGGCCGAAAGTTAGCAAAAAGTGTTTGGCGTCAGTTGGTAGCAAGAGGCCACACGGGAGGCAGCGTCTTAGCCCGGCTAGCTCAGTCGGTAGAGCATGAGACTCTTAATCTCAGGGTCGTGGGTTCGAGCCCCACGTTGGGCGTATGGCATCGCAACGTTTTGGCCCAGTCAGTGGCATTCATGCGCACTGCACGGCCCCACCTTTACCATATCGACTGGCTTCTCTTCCATTCCCTCTACAAACGGGGAAATGTTTCGAGCTTATCTTTCTAGTGGTCAATTCGTATGGCAGCAAGTTGACCTTGCGCTGGGGCGTGGTTCTTATCAGCGCCACGTGTGACACGAATTGGATAGAGATAGTGGCACAGACCCCGGACAGCCTTGCGTTGGTGGTATAGTGGTGAGCATAGCTGCCTTCCAAGCAGTTGACCCGGGTTCGATTCCCGGCCAACGCACTCCTATCCCTTTTTGGCCTTGCAAAGCGGCCCTAAGCAAAGACCCAAGTCATCCAGGTCCTTGAAGAAAGCTCCTAAGATATCCTGGCTTAGCGACAACTGTGGAGACTTTCTTCGGCATTCGAAAAGTCTCTGGCCTTATGCTTTAACTCGCTCAGGAGGTCCAGCATTATCCAGGGCCAAGGTTCAGCCATTTTGACTACTGATTCCCAAAGAGAATCAACTCTGTCACACACAACATTGCTAAGTATCTGGCAACAACGCTAACACCCTTAGCTGGCATCATATTGCACCATTTGCTATTCGGTGACGAAGGCATCGAATAGCAAATGACCCGCTTTGGACTGTGTCTTGCAAGGCAAGGAAAGGGGTGCATTTGGGCAAGGAGGCCTACAGGAAACCTACCCACACACACCGCTATCTGCTTTTTGGCTCACACCACCCACTGGAACCCAAGCTGGGGCTTCTTAGGACTCTGCAATATCGGGCTGACGCGGTAACAACAAAAAGAGTCTACAGACCCTCTCAGGTGTGCTTTGAAAGCTTGTGGCTAGCCAGACTGGGTCTTGGCTAAACATCCACAAGGTCACGAAAACAAACTGGGGAGAAGCAGAACATTTGGAGAAATATAGTCACCCCCGTAAGCCACTGGAGTGTCAGAAAAACTCCGGAGGATCTTTAACAACAATTGCATCGCTGTGTACTTCAAGTCCAGCAATACACTGGGACGGAAGCTTGTACATCGGCACTATCTGCACTGCCCATTTTGAACATCGCTCTAGCTAGCCAAGCGATTTGACAACAATTGTCACCTTTAGCCACGCCGATCTAGGCACCAATAGCTATGCAGGCTTCCTGCCACCAACAATGGGATCATCTAACTTGAACAGGGCGGTTCTACAATTTTCACACCTCCCCCTGTTCTTGGACAATCAACATCGACACATTCACATGGTGATTGTCTTAAGGTGTGACTAGAAGTGCTGCAGTTATCTTCCTGAGCCAAAGAAGTGGCTCGATCAACTATGTAAACCTCTTCAACAAACGGCTAGTACATTTGCAAGGGTCTCCAGTGAACGCTTGTTTGTCTGCTCAGTTGCCGGTCACCTGAAGAGAGCCAAAGGACACGCTTTGTTTTAGCCTTCGGGCCCCACTGAGGTAATGGAGAAAACATGAGCGTCCCTGGGTGGGCTCGAACCACCAACCTTTCGGTTAACAGCCGAACGCGCTAACCGATTGCGCCACAGAGACTGCACGCCGAGGGCCGGCGCACCGGCCGAGGGAGACATGAATAATAAAAACAAAGTTCCTTAAAAGGCTTCCCAATTGCACATTTCTAGAGTGCCTTCTAGAGTGCCTTCTAGTTAAAGGGGGAGAGAGGCAGGGTAAAAGAGGGCATCCTTCGAGCCGGAATCGAACCAGCGACCTAAGGATTACTACGTTGACGCTACAGTCCTCCGCTCTACCAGCTGAGCTATCGAAGGGGCCGCCGGTGGGTCGTAGCCCGTGACTCCTTGCATTCAAAGCCAGCGCTTTGCCCTTTGCGTTAGTCCTTCTGCCTTGAGGGATTGGTCTATGCCGCCTCTGCCTGAAAGGTCAAATGCCTTGGCAGCTGTGATGTGGGAAAGCTCGGCTTCACGTTTTGCACAGCGAGAAAACACAATCGAAGCACCTACCGCGTTTTGTTGGGAGCCCAAAAACCACAGCAGCAACGGTGATGTACCTCCCTGACAGCAAGTAAGCGCAGGAGTGTTTGGAAGCGCATTGCGTCTATCAAAACAAATTGGGCCGAAAGTTAGCAAAAAGTGTTTGGCGTCAGTTGGTAGCAAGAGGCCACACGGGAGGCAGCGTCTTAGCCCGGCTAGCTCAGTCGGTAGAGCATGAGACTCTTAATCTCAGGGTCGTGGGTTCGAGCCCCACGTTGGGCGTATGGCATCGCAACGTTTTGGCCCAGTCAGTGGCATTCATGCGCACTGCACGGCCCCACCTTTACCATATCGACTGGCTTCTCTTCCATTCCCTCTACAAACGGGGAAATGTTTCGAGCTTATCTTTCTAGTGGTCAATTCGTATGGCAGCAAGTTGACCTTGCGCTGGGGCGTGGTTCTTATCAGCGCCACGTGTGACACGAATTGGATAGAGATAGTGGCACAGGCCCCGGACAGCCTTGCGTTGGTGGTATAGTGGTGAGCATAGCTGCCTTCCAAGCAGTTGACCCGGGTTCGATTCCCGGCCAACGCACTCCTATCCCTTTTTGGCCTTGCAAAGCGGCCCTAAGCAAAGACCCAAGTCATCCAGGTCCTTGAAGAAAGCTCCTAAGATATCCTGGCTTAGCGACAACTGTGGAGACTTTCTTCGGCATTCGAAAAGTCTCTGGCCTTATGCTTTAACTCGCTCAGGAGGTCCAGCATTATCCAGGGCCAAGGTTCAGCCATTTTGACTACTGATTCCCAAAGAGAATCAACTCTGTCACACACAACATTGCTAAGTATCTGGCAACAACGCTAACACCCTTAGCTGGCATCATATTGCACCATTTGCTATTCGGTGACGAAGGCATCGAATAGCAAATGACCCGCTTTGGACTGTGTCTTGCAAGGCAAGGAAAGGGGTGCATTTGGGCAAGGAGGCCTACAGGAAACCTACCCACACACACCGCTATCTGCTTTTTGGCTCACACCACCCACTGGAACCCAAGCTGGGGCTTCTTAGGACTCTGCAATATCGGGCTGACGCGGTAACAACAAAAAGAGTCTACAGACCCTCTCAGGTGTGCTTTGAAAGCTTGTGGCTAGCCAGACTGGGTCTTGGCTAAACATCCACAAGGTCACGAAAACAAACTGGGGAGAAGCAGAACATTTGGAGAAATATAGTCACCCCCGTAAGCCACTGGAGTGTCAGAAAAACTCCGGAGGATCTTTAACAACAATTGCATCGCTGTGTACTTCAAGTCCAGCAATACACTGGGACGGAAGCTTGTACATCGGCACTATCTGCACTGCCCATTTTGAACATCGCTCTAGCTAGCCAAGCGATTTGACAACAATTGTCACCTTTAGCCACGCCGATCTAGGCACCAATAGCTATGCAGGCTTCCTGCCACCAACAATGGGATCATCTAACTTGAACAGGGCGGTTCTACAATTTTCACACCTCCCCCTGTTCTTGGACAATCAACATCGACACATTCACATGGTGATTGTCTTAAGGTGTGACTAGAAGTGCTGCAGTTATCTTCCTGAGCCAAAGAAGTGGCTCGATCAACTATGTAAACCTCTTCAACAAACGGCTAGTACATTTGCAAGGGTCTCCAGTGAACGCTTGTTTGTCTGCTCAGTTGCCGGTCACCTGAAGAGAGCCAAAGGACACGCTTTGTTTTAGCCTTCGGGCCCCACTGGGGTAATGGAGAAAACATGAGCGTCCCTGGGTGGGCTCGAACCACCAACCTTTCGGTTAACAGCCGAACGCGCTAACCGATTGCGCCACAGAGACTGCACGCCGAGGGCCGGCGCACCGGCCGAGGGAGACATGAATAATAAAAACAAAGTTCCTTAAAAGGCTTCCCAATTGCACATTTCTAGAGTGCCTTCTAGAGTGCCTTCTAGTTAAAGGGGGAGAGAGGCAGGGTAAAAGAGGGCATCCTTCGAGCCGGAATCGAACCAGCGACCTAAGGATTACTACGTTGACGCTACAGTCCTCCGCTCTACCAGCTGAGCTATCGAAGGGCCCGCCGGTGGGTCGTAGCCCGTGACTCCTTGCATTCAAAGCCAGCGCTTTGCCCTTTGCGTTAGTCCTTCTGCCTTGAGGGATTGGTCTATGCCGCCTCTGCCTGAAAGGTCAAATGCCTTGGCAGCTGTGATGTGGGAAAGCTCGGCTTCACGTTTTGCACAGCGAGAAAACACAATCGAAGCACCTACCGCGTTTTGTTGGGAGCCCAAAAACCACAGCAGCAACGGTGATGTACCTCCCTGACAGCAAGTAAGCGCAGGAGTGTTTGGAAGCGCATTGCGTCTATCAAAACAAATTGGGCCGAAAGTTAGCAAAAAGTGTTTGGCGTCAGTTGGTAGCAAGAGGCCACACGGGAGGCAGCGTCTTAGCCCGGCTAGCTCAGTCGGTAGAGCATGAGACTCTTAATCTCAGGGTCGTGGGTTCGAGCCCCACGTTGGGCGTATGGCATCGCAACGTTTTGGCCCAGTCAGTGGCATTCATGCGCACTGCACGGCCCCACCTTTACCATATCGACTGGCTTCTCTTCCATTCCCTCTACAAACGGGGAAATGTTTCGAGCTTATCTTTCTAGTGGTCAATTCGTATGGCAGCAAGTTGACCTTGCGCTGGGGCGTGGTTCTTATCAGCGCCACGTGTGACACGAATTGGATAGAGATAGTGGCACAGGCCCCGGACAGCCTTGCGTTGGTGGTATAGTGGTGAGCATAGCTGCCTTCCAAGCAGTTGACCCGGGTTCGATTCCCGGCCAACGCACTCCTATCCCTTTTTGGCCTTGCAAAGCGGCCCTAAGCAAAGACCCAAGTCATCCAGGTCCTTGAAGAAAGCTCCTAAGATATCCTGGCTTAGCGACAACTGTGGAGACTTTCTTCGGCATTCGAAAAGTCTCTGGCCTTATGCTTTAACTCGCTCAGGAGGTCCAGCATTATCCAGGGCCAAGGTTCAGCCATTTTGACTACTGATTCCCAAAGAGAATCAACTCTGTCACACACAACATTGCTAAGTATCTGGCAACAACGCTAACACCCTTAGCTGGCATCATATTGCACCATTTGCTATTCGGTGACGAAGGCATCGAATAGCAAATGACCCGCTTTGGACTGTGTCTTGCAAGGCAAGGAAAGGGGTGCATTTGGGCAAGGAGGCCTACAGGAAACCTACCCACACACACCGCTATCTGCTTTTTGGCTCACACCACCCACTGGAACCCAAGCTGGGGCTTCTTAGGACTCTGCAATATCGGGCTGACGCGGTAACAACAAAAGGAGTCTACAGACCCTCTCAGGTGTGCTTTGAAAGCTTGTGGCTAGCCAGACTGGGTCTTGGCTAAACATCCACAAGGTCACGAAAACAAACTGGGGAGAAGCAGAACATTTGGAGAAATATAGTCACCCCCGTAAGCCACTGGAGTGTCAGAAAAACTCCGGAGGATCTTTAACAACAATTGCATCGCTGTGTACTTCAAGTCCAGCAATACACTGGGACGGAAGCTTGTACATCGGCACTATCTGCACTGCCCATTTTGAACATCGCTCTAGCTAGCCAAGCGATTTGACAACAATTGTCACCTTTAGCCACGCCGATCTAGGCACCAATAGCTATGCAGGCTTCCTGC